>NC_092265.1:14995633-15108133 GCF_036320965.1 Panulirus ornatus | reverse complement strand
TTCTGACTCTGAGTAACACTAAGCTCAAGGGGAAGGAGGAAGAATAGTTTGGGAACATCTTTGGGAGAAAGTCTGGGGTTAACGTGAAGGCATCTCACCATTGTCATGTGTGTCCTACGAACATCCTACCAAGATACCATGCGTCTCATCAACGTCCTATACACACTACTGTCACTGAACCCCTCCCTCATCAGGTTCCCCTGCGTCCCAGCGGTGTTCTAGACACATTCTATGCACTCCGTTCTGTCGACCGAATCAAGAGCAATCAGGATGGCCCTCGGCTCATTGTTGCCAGGATTCACGCACTTTTAAGAGCGTGAGGCAACATGCAAGGACGCGAAAATGTTGGATGGATCGTCGGCTGCTGTGAGTGAAGTCCTCTGTCAGGAGAGCATACATCCCCCTGGCACGACAGCGGCAGATGGCACACCTTAAAGAAGCTAAAAGGGAAGATCAGATCCTTTGCTTCAGTCACTGGAGATGGCTTTGCTGGGCTAACCATACCTGATGCCTCAGAACACCTCACGACCTTCTCTTGCTCTGGCCTGAAAGGAATTAATCTGACTACACTTGTAGATGTTCCTTTTCCACATCACACTTAAGCTACTGTCACACGCTAGAACAAACAGAGACCAATACCGTTCTCCTCCTTATGTTCAAACGAATGAACAGCTTGTTAGACGAAGAGAATTTGACGATGGGAAGAACTGATCACTGAGAGAGTCGTAACTAAACAAACACCTCCTGATCATAGAGATCCATCACATACCACATTACCTCTGGTGGAGATCACTTTACTCAGCAATCCCAAGGACACCAAGTCGGTATCTCTGCCTCCAAACTGAGCTGTGAGACATATATTCTTCAACTGATATCATAGTTTAAGGATCATTATCTTACAGGAACCTATAATGCCCTGTGGGGGGTGTTCTTATATACTCCATGAATTCCAGCAGCGAATGTCATTTGTATTTGGCTTGACTCGTTTTATGATCAGATTACCTCCGTCATTGTCTTCCCACAGCAGACAATCTCTTGTTTAGAGATAAGGCATGAATGAGATGACAAAACTGGTGTATGAAGAATTACCTTGATATTCTCTCTCTCTCTCTCTCTCTCTCTCTCTCTCTCTCTCTCTCTCTCTCTCTCTCTCTCTCTCTCTCTCTCTCTCTCTCTCTCTCTCTCTCTCTCTCTCACAGTGACAGTCTATTGTGAGGTACACCGACGACGTCCTACGTATCCTAACACTTGGGGGTCCTGCGTCCTGCCAATGGTCCATGAACGTTTCTTGGTGTTCCAAGAGCGTCCCTTCCGTCACAAAGGTCCAGCACCATCCTGTCTGTTTCATGATCGTCCCATGCGTCCCATTAAGTGCTGCATAGGTCCCATGCGTCCCATCAGGTGTTGCATGGGTCCTCCCAACGTCCCATGCGTCCCACCATGTCCCATGGATCCTCCCAACGTCCCATGCGTCCCACCAGGTGTTGCATGGATCCTCCCAACGTCCCATGCGTCCCACCAGGTGTTGCATGGGTCCTCCCAACGTCCCATGGGTCCCACCAGGTGTTGCATGGGTCCTCCCAACGTCCCATGGGTCCCACCATGTCCCATGGATCCTCCCAACGTCCCATGCGTCCCACCAGGTGTTGCATGGGTCCTTCCAACGTCCCATGCGTCCCACCAGGTGTTGCATGGGTCCTTCCAACGTCCCATGCGTCCCACCAGGTGTTGCATGGGTCCTTCCAACGTCCCATGCGTCCCACCAGGTGTTGCATGGGTCCTTCCAACGTCCCATGCGTCCCACCAGGTGTTGCATGGGTCCTTCCAACGTCCCATGCGTCCCACCAGGTGTTGCATGGGTCCTCCCAACGTCCCATATGTCCAGCCAACATTATCCCATACACCCTCCCGGTGTCGTCTGATTTCCAGCATCCGGCGTGGTGCGTGTCCCAGCACCTGCCATGACCAGGGGCGGAGACGCAGGTCCCATACCCGGGACGGGCTGGGGCTGGGGTGGGGAGAGGGGGTCGGAGTCGCCAGCAACAACCATGACCAGCGGCGGAGACACAGGTCCCGTACCTGGGACGGTCGAGACGGGAAGGGGGGGGAGGGAGAACGAGATGGGGGTACTTGTTGTCTCTCCCATTTTCTTTTCCTTCCTTGCTAGTTCCAGTTCACTCGCCTTTTCCCCTTCTGTTTCTTTGGCTTTTATCTTTTATTTCTTTCTCTCTTTGGTTCTCCTTTCCGCCTCTCCGGTCCTTCCTATTTATTCTCCTTTTCCATATTCGTCTTTTAAACATTTGATGGAAACAGATAACTCTCCACCAGTCTCTAATCTCCTCTAATTCTTTTTTTCTTCTAATCAGTGCTTAAGACATAGTCGTCACGTGAACACTGGTTTAAAAAAAAACAACCCTGAGGGTTGGGGGAGCGAGGAGGAGGTGAGGGAGAGGGGGACGATGATGTCTGGTGAGGGGGAAGGTGAGGGGAGGTGAGGGAGGTGGGGATATACCAGACGAGAGGCGCCATCAACCACGACTCGTTCTCCTTTACAGAGAGGGAGGAACTCCCACAGGGAGGGTTCCTCAGCCCGACACTGTTCAGTGTTGTCGTGCGTAAACCTCTCATCATCCTTGAACATGATACTGATGACATGGTAACGCGTTATGCTCATGACTTCTGTTGAAGCATACCCTCACCCGAGCGACGTGACGATCTCCTTGAGCAGTACACACACACACACACGCCGCCACTCACTGTGGCCTGGTCATTAGCACCGCCAGATCAAAGGCTATAATCTGTGATGAGCTTGTTAGACACGAGAATTACTCCCTTATGCTCCATAATGATGTAACTAAAACACACGTCCCTCATACACCTACCAAGGCGATAATACTAGGGCGCTTACTGATCCACAAACGTATGTGTGTCCAACCTACAAGCCCACAACTCCTCTCTGTGTCCTCACAGGCGAGAACACTGATGTAGGTGTCAACAGTACACGGGACTTTTACCTGCCGTGTGTACGGTGTGTCCTGGCTCATCACGCCATCCGCTTGTCTATGGTTCACCCGAGACTTCCTCGTTCACTTGAGGTTGCCGAAAATAATAGCAGTAAGATTCATCTTAGGCTGTCCCGTGTCGATGAAGGTGATAAGCACAAGAACTGAGCTTTTGTCTTCGCCATAATCGCTGACGCTAAGGTCTTCAGGCAATTTTTCAGTGTCAAGTGTCTATGAAACCCCGTATCCGCCCCCAACTTTGCACAACACTTTCTACGAGCCAGTAACGACGACCCTAACTCCCTGTAGGAAGTAACCAACTCATCAGGGCACGGCAGGTGGCTCGATCTCAGCCCATTTCAGCTACGGTCACTACAGGAACTAATGCCAACAGATCATACAACAGCTTCCTTGCAGTCCTGGCACATCAGACCTCTCCAGACTGATTATATAAACTGTCATCCTGTGAAGGACAGTCCTCATATCCTACTGAGGACTTCTTTGTGGACATCTCAATAGTGTGCTTACTACTATACCTGACGAGACATTGCTTATGCACGTATCCTTGTGAGAAAACTGTGAGGCCAGCGCGGCTCACACGCTTTACAGCAGTAACAAACTCATTCACACTCAGCAACACACCTTACCCCTCGAGCCTGCTGTACCTGCTACCAACTTCACAGTCGTCTGTGCGCACTGTGATGTCTTATCCATCCCCGAGGTCATGCTGTGGTCCTCTCTGACTCCAGGCCAGTCCCTTGCAACACTCTCCGGAAAGAGCGCCCTGTAGGAGCCTGTACTATCAATCATTCACCCTCTGCTGATGCAAGCTCATTATAACGGCCTACACAAGCGTCATGACCATGTTGATAACCTAGCTAAACATGTCTGCTTGCTCCCAGGCCCTTAAAAGTGACTCGGTCTCGCTACGAACATAGTCTGTACCGACCACATCACATTTGCCTGCATCGAAGAAAACCTGTTGAGTGGTGTTGAAAGACCAGTTGCTATAGGATTACGTACTCGGTTCCATTTAGGTTTATGAAGTGAGTATGAAAGTACAAAGCCTGTACGAGATATTGACATAGTGTGGCTACCAGATTTCACCTACAGGTGCAGGAGGCAAGTGGCGAGAAACTATGAGGCTGAACATCCCAAGTACCGACGCCATGCCTTGAGCTATGTATGCAGACATCTGAAGCAATCATACCCTAGGGCGAGTAAATCTTGTAGCTGCTGTACGCTACACAATCTGCACACTGTGTTCCGTTCCACATACATACCTGTACTCGGTGTATTTGTAATTTGTTTGTGTATGTAACTGTCGAGTTATGTAACTCATACGTTGTACATTATACTCCTAAAGTGTTTGTATGTCTTTCGTCAATTTGTTCTGTACCACACAAATACCTGTCACTCTCCTATGTTGATCTGCTGTATCTACTGCACGTTCTGTCATCGCCTCCACCCACCCCTGGCCATGTAGCCCTCATACCATGCTTTGAAATGCCTCGGTCTGTCCTGTGACTCATAACAAATAAAAATGGAAGACTAAAAAAGATATATGATTAATTCAGGAGTATATCCCATGGGTATACTGCTATACTCCCCTCCTGGATGTGTGTGATAGTGAGATCTTATCATGACCTATATATAGTTCCGTTTACTGCACGTGGGAGGGACTGCATGTGAACTAGCGGGGAAGGGACTGCACGTGAACACACGCGGGAGGGACTGCACGTGAACACTCGAGGGAGGAACTGCACGTGAACACACTTAGGAGGGACTCAGTGTACGTGAACACGTGGGAGGGATTTAAAAACATGGGTAGGGACTCAGTGTACGTGAGAACACGTGGGAGGGGACTCAGCGTACGTGAAGACAAGTGGGAGGAACCCAGTGTACGTGAAGACACGTGGGAGTGACTCAGCGTACGTGAAGACACGTGGGAGGGACTCAGCGTACGTGAACACAATGGGAGGGACTCAGAGTGCTTGGACACACGTTTGAGGGATTCAGTGTACGTGGACGCACGTGGCAGGGAGTCAGCGTACGTGGAGACAAGTGGGAGGAGGGATTCAGAAATCGGACAAGAGGGTTGAAGAGACGGTAAGTCCCGATCTGATGGTTATGAAGGGCTCGAACACCACATTACTGAACGGGAGACCAAGGAATCGGACACGGCGGTACAGAAGATCATGGAATCGGAGAGGTTGGCAGAGGGTTGTGGGAGGTGGTGGGGTGGGAGAGAGGCAGGTCAGGTAAGAGGCTTGGCGGCTTCAAGCATTTCCGGCAGGGAAGATGAGGGCGTGAAGTGGTACATAGGCCGCTCTTGCCCAGAGCAGTGACACCGACCACAAGGGTAGGGTTCTCCACCCACTGACACAATACCCACTGATCCTCCACCCACTGATACAATACCCACTGATCCACCACCCACTGACACAATAGCCACTGATCCACCACCCACTGACACAATACCCACTGATCCTCCACCCACTGACACAATACCCACTGATCCTCCATCCACTGGCACAATACCCACTGATCCACCACCCACTGACACAGTACCCACTGATCCTCTATACAATGACTCAATACCCACTGATCCACCACCCACTGACACAGTACCCACTGATCCTCTACACAATGACTCAATACCCACTGATCCTCCACCCACCGACACAATATCTACTGAACCTACAACACCGATACCACACTCACTGGCACGATACCCACTGATCCTCCACCCTCTAACACGATACCCACTGATCCTCCACCCACTGATCCTCCACCCACCGACACAACATCTACTGAACCTACAACACCGACACCACACCCACTGGCACTGAAACGCCAGTCACTGACTTAGAAACCACTGACTCAATACCCATCGAAGCTCCACCAAGAACTTTCTTACTTAAATCTCTCGCTCAAGGAACAATGAAAACGATTGAGCTTTATGGAAGAGAATGTGTAAGACATCCCATGGCATCGTGGAGTCTTATGGAAGAGAGAGTGCGACACCCAGTGATGGGACGGGAGTCTTATGAAAGAGAACATGTGATGTTCAGTGAAGGTCATGGAGGCTTATGGAAGAGAACACTTGACATCCAGTGAGGACCCTGGAGACTTATGGAAGAGAACATGTAATATCCAGTGAGGACCCTGGAGTCTTATGGAAGAGAACATGTAACATCCAGTGAAGACCCTGGAGTCTTATGGAAGAGAACATGTAACATCCAGTGAAGACCCTGGAGTCTTATGGAAGAGAACGTGTCTCATGTCTCATGTAAGAGCATTATGTTACATCTTGTAAGATCCTCCAATACCTTTCAAGAAAGACAAATTTCTCGCAATTTATCATGTATAAATGTCGTAATATTATCATAGAATTTCTTTCATTTTTGGGAAAACAACTGAGGGATAATGGGCGACAGTTTGCAATCTGAAGTGGTGGACGTATTAAGAGGAGCTGGAGAAGCAGTACCCAGGTTTGGCGACACAGATTTCACAAAGAAATGATAGACAATGATTCGTGGTGTATAGGGTCGGGAATATTTTTTTTTTTTCATACCATTAGCCATTTCCCGCGATAGCGAGGTAGCGTTAAGAACAGAGGACTGGGCCTTTGAGGGAATATCCTCACCTGGCCCCCTTCTCTGTTCCTTCTTTTGGAAAATCAAAAAAAAAAAAAGAGAGGGGAGGATTTCCAGCCCCCCGCTCCCTCCCCTTTTTAGTCGCCTTCTACGACACGCAGGGAATACGTGGGAAGTATTCTTTCTCCCCTATCCCAGGGATATATATATATATATATATATATATATATATATATATATATATATATATATATATATATATATATATATATATATATATATATATATATGTATATATATATATATCCTTTCCTCAGCAGGGATATTATATCAGGCGGTGGGAGTATTGTCACTGCCAGAAATCATCTAGATTGCAGGTGTCTCTTGCGAGCTACGGTGAGCTGTGGCCCCCCAAGCATTCCAGTCGTCTGCTCTGCTCTGTGTCTGAGAGATGTTCATTTGGCTATTACGTTGTTGAGCGCCCTGGAAACAGTGATTAGAAGCCTCAGGCATCGAGAACTCTGTTTTGCCCCTGAGTTATGTAACGCATCGCGTAACCATCACATGGAACTGCCATGGTTGCTGTGTAGCCTATATGTAATACACCTTCTAATTCATGTATTCTGATTCTTTTCTGTATTATTGGTTTTGCCAACACATTCTGTATGGTGTATACCTTTCGTATTAGCACCAGTACTGGTATACATATTCTGTATATATATAAAACTTGTATATCAGTGTTCTGATACTTTCTGTTCATATATTTTCAATTCACTTGTACTCTTGGCCCTCTCCTGGAGTACTACCTGAATACGTGGCTCTTCCTTTTCCCGACGACCCAAGAAGAAGCTAGAGGGACTCTTAAGAACCGCTAGGCTCCACCTGTCACCCTCTCGTGTCAATGTTTTCTGCCCACTGGACGCTCGGTGCTTGTCTCCACATACCTCCCATCACCTGACCTTCACCCACACTGTCACAAGAAACGCTTTCGTTCCTCTACACTTGGACCGATGAAATGTCTGAAATGAACTGAGAAAAGTCAGTGTTCCTCATCACCTTGAGGCCAAGGAGGCTCATTACTTTTAACTCTAGAATGACGTAAAGAGAAGACTGTGGTTCGCGTGGGAGAGAGAAAACAGGAAAGACCCAGCATGAGGGACGAGATAAGAGGATTGTTAAGGTAATGTTTACAGGCGGGCGGGAGCCGCTGACCCAGCGGGACCAGGGGAACGGTTGGCCCACGAGTCTGTTGCTTAGGGCTCGAAGAACAGGCGATGGTAGCAGGCTGCGGCCGGAGGATGGGGTCCGGAGGCAGGCGATGGTAGCAGGCTGCGGCCGGAGGATGGGGTCCGGAGGCAGGCGATGGTGGCAGGCTGCGGGCAGAGGACGGGGTCCGGAGGCAGGCGATGGTGGCAGGCTGCGGGCGGAGGATGGGGTCCAGGGAGTGGGCGATGGTGGCAGGCTGCGGGCGGCAGCGGTAGGCTGTGGGCGTAGGTGACTTTTTCACTCGCGATGTAACTTCGAGTAGGGGGAGTCCGGTAGCACTTAGTGTACCTTAGTGAACTAGTTATACCAGTAAGGTGTCAAAGATATGCCAGTGATGTACCTGCTGAACAAGTGATAACATTGATGTACCAGTGATGTACCTGATGAACAAATGATAACATCGATGTACCAGTGATTTACCTGGTGAACAAGGGATAACATTGATGTACCAGTGATGTACCTGGTGAACAAGGGATAACATTGATGTACCAGTGATGTACCTGGTGAGCCAATGATGCCATTGAACGAACAATAATGAACCAGTAATAACCATTAGTAATGCCAGTGATGTCCAAGAGACGATCTAGTGATGTACCAGTAGTGATGGATTAGTGATGTACAGTTGATGTACTAGTGATGAACAGTAATGCAACAGAACTGATGTGGTACGAGTGACGTACTAGTAGGAATGTACCAGTGACGTACCTGCGACAAACTAGTGATGTACCAGTGATGCATTAGTGGTGTACCAGTCATGAGCTAGTGATGTACCAGGGTTTCGCTAGTGATGTGCCAGTGGTGTACAAGAGATAAACTAGTAATTCATCATTCATGTACCAGAAATAAACCATTGATGTAACAATGACATAACAAAGATTAACTAGGGATGTAACAGTGACGTAACAAAGATTAACTAGGGCTGTAACAGTGACGTACCCAAGATTAACTAGGGCTGTACTAGTGACGTACCCAAGATTAACTAGGGCTGTAACAGTGACGTACCCAAGATCAACTAGGGCTGTAACAGTGACGTAACAAAGATTAACTAGGGCTGTAACAGTGACGTAACAAAGATTAACTAGGGCTGTACTAGTGACGTACCAAAGATTAACTAGGGATGTACTAGTAACGTACCAAAGATTAACTAGGGATGTACTAGTGACGTACCCAAGATTAACTAGGGCTGTACTAATGACGTACCCAAGTATGCAGCCACACTCACACGTCCTTGCCTGACACCTAACACAGCAACATCTGGCATCACCAGCATGTGACCTCGTGTGACCTAGGTGACGACGTCACAGGGCAAGGTACCAAGTAGGACAACGACAGTGACCCTTCAGTGAGGGATGTTCACCCACGTCTTTTCTTCGCCAATCAACGATCCTCAGGAATTCTCAAGGTATGAGGCGACCCACACAATAAAGCTATGGGCTTGACCGACCCCATCCTGCTCTCCATGAATCATATAGTCAACTGCCCTGGACACATCTTGCCCCGTGTTGTTACCTAGGTCACATGAGGTCACAGGGAGATAACGTCAGGAAACAGCGAGTCTGTCAGTCATGTGTTGGGTAGGCTGTGAGAGCATGGTTTGAGCAGGACCACTTGAGTGTGTGATGTGATCATCCAACACTGGGAGATGATGATGACAAGGTTCAGAAGCGTCACTGAGATGAGGCGGATAGCGATACTTCGCGTCCCTAATGTCCCAGAGGTGTCCCAGGGACGAACTAATGATGGACCGGTGATGTCCCAGAGATGTATCAGGGACGAACTAGTGATGGACCGGTGATGTCCCAGAGATGTATCAGGGACGAACTAGTGATGGACCGGTGATGTCCCAGAGATGTCCCAGGGACGAACTAGTGATGGACCGGTGATGTCCCAGAGATGTCCCAGGGATGAACTAGTGATGGACCGGAGATGTCCCAGAGATGTCCCAGGGATGAACTAGCGAAGGACCGCTGATGTCCCAGAGATGTACCAGATATATCTAGTAATGTAGCAGTGATGTAGCGGCAATAGCTGTATTAGAACCAACAACAGCGGTAGCTGTAATTACTTCTATTTAACTAATTACGTTTTCTAATATCAAAGTCTTTGATCGTCTAATTATCTTATTCACCAACAAAACGCTTCATTGATGGCATGGGTCAAGGGTACATGGCCTGGGGGTAAGTGGAGGCGAGTAGAGAGAGCACATAGTGGGTACAGGAGTGTGCATCAGGGTGAGAGATGGGGTCTGAGTGGGTTTACGTAGAGGCTTCGAAGGTCCTTATTGCGTCAGACAGAGAAGAATAGCATCAGTGGCACAGCCATGACACAGTACAAGGTAACGTAAGACATAACGTATATAGAGTTACGGTGTTTGTTTGGGTAGAAATATAAACATTATAATGAGGTGAGTCAATACATCACGTTAGATTTATGATCCATGATAAACAAAGGTTCAAAAGGAAGTTTAAGAATATCCAACACATGATGTATAACTTACGTAAGATATTGTGATACTGACAGTTACATATGGGAATTTACATGATGTATTAAGCTCTGTACATAAGTCAACAGATCCTATATGTATATATTTATATAGATGGAAAGAGGTGGAGGCAAGCATAGTCTATAATGGGTTTGTACATTAACACAGATGGGTGAGGGAAGGGACGATGTGTGCACTTGAGGGTGGGAAATCGCTGATGTGTTAGTACAGTACAGTGTAAGGTACCAGAAGGTACAGACGTGCACACAGGTACATGCATAATAATGCAGGTATAACCCAGGGTACGGCTAATTTTGGTCATAGAGAAAGAATATATTTTCAAGGATATTACTGGCCGTAAAAGAGCCACAGATTTCTCAATCTAATAATTCTCGAGGCATGAAAACAATGAGTTTAGGACATTTTGTTATGTAAAGTTCAAACGTGTGTTTATCAAGTGAAGTGCAAAAGACGACCCATAGCATATTCAGGATCACAGATTATCGCCACTTGCCATATGATATATACCTGTTCCATAGGTGTGTATTCTGGCAGTTACAATATCATATTGTTTGGTATAAGTCTTGTGATTTCCGTACTGTTGTTTCTTAAACCTGGAGCTGCCATGATACATAATGCTACAGCTACCAGGTCCTTCAGCATCCCTCAGGAGGTCTTCTTCGCTGGCCGTTGCGATGGAGTTGGCGTCGACTACGTCTTCAGTTACACCAAGTTTGGCGAAGGGGCTTAGGAACAGACCAGCGTACATAGCAAGGTTTACCAACATGGTCATGACACTTCTCACTAGCTTATGGAAGCATCCATAGCCACTGGAGATGTAGGTCACTCCTGTTGGCTTCGGTAAGCAGGAAGTGAATAATGGAAGGAACAGCTTCCTGCAGGGCAGTCTCCCCAGAGAGTGAGCACTGCAAGAGCTAGTTAGGAGTGGGAGGATCACATCGTAAACTCAGAGTGTGATAGCATATCTTAGTGCTGTGAGATTTCAATACGGTTCACGGTAGATAGGTGTTTGACCAACAGCTAAGTTTTTCTCGCTGGGAGTGAATGAGATGTTATCCCTGTAGGACCGCGAGAGCCACACTGGTCTTACCGTTGGCCCACAAGGTTCCATCGGCCACACAGAAGCAGTGTATTTTCAGGAACCCTATAATGTAATTCACAGTTTGATTCTTGTAAGATATGATGGCTGAGCTGATGAAGATGGCAGTGTGTGTATGTAATCAGTTTAGGGAGGTCTAATGTGCCAAGGTTTCATATATACAAGAATAGGATCTGTTGGTTGTAGTTACCGTAGCCACCATATATTGTGTGTACCGAGATGGAGCCGCGTACGATATTCTGGTGGATGGCGGAGGGTTGTATCATGCAGGGGGTCGGTGATCTTGATGACATGTAAAAGGTTTTATTCGTACTGGGAGCGGACGCGTAGTACCCGAGACACCTCGCACTCAAAGCGAAGCGAAGGTCGTTGATGAAGTCAGGGACTGAAGGAAGTTCAAACTCAGTTCTCATACTTTAATACTCTAAGAGTAGTCTCATAACTTTTAAGTGAACAATATCAAGGAGGCGAAGTTGTGGGTCAGCGTGATGAGTGATTACAGGTCCTACGTCCAGTTGGTAAAAGTTCCTAGTAATGCCAATACTTACACCAAGATTCTTGACTGTGAGGACACGGAGATGGTATCGGCCAGACACACAAGAACATCGATCACTGACAGCACCAGTGTCAGTGTCTGAGCAGGTATATGATTTACATAGTCCAATTACATCATTGTGGAGCACAAGGGAGTAATTCATAGTCTATCATGATCATCAGGAGTTAGGACTTTATGGTTCTGTAAATAGACAAGGCCACATTAAGTGGCGGAGTGCAAGAACTAGCCAAGGAGAACCTGATGTCTCTCAGGTGAGGAGATGCAAAGACAGACGTCATGAGCACATCATACTACCGCATCATCAGTGTCAAGATCAAGGTTGAACATAAGTTTACGCATGATAGCACTGAACTGTGTTGGGCTGACGACCCTTCCTTGAGGAGTCCCCAGAGCAGAAGAAGAGAGGCACCGAGGACGCCGCTGAACAAGACCTTGGAGTGGTGGTCTGGGAGGTACCCCCTGGTCCATCTGAGCAACTTGACTCTCACACTAACTTCTGAAAGTTGTTTCAAGGGTGATGTCCCTACTCGTGATGTAAGAAAAGCTCAAAAGCAGGTTTGAGGACTCTGAAGGCAGTGCTTGTGATTAGTTGGAGAACAATGTATTCAGCAAAGCAATAATGTGTTACCATACCAAGTAAGACAACCAGAGATGTGAGGAGACAGCTGGTTGGCGATGATGCACGAGTGCCAGTTGAGGGTAACTGATAACTTTAAGGACTTTTCAGACAGAACGTGAGACAGGTATATGGAAACTGATCAGAGGCAGGTTTGTGCACTGGTATGATGGTACTGCGTGTCTAGCCACGAGTACAGACAGACTCCTTGTTGTAGGCTTATATTTGAGATATCGAGAATGGGTTTAGTGGGAGACTCGACAACCAGAATAAGTTGAAGCACATCATGAATGACACCATCATTCCCTGGTGCAGTGGTCTTGCATTACAGGAATGCGCGTCGTAGCGCTTCAGATGGGACTTGAATGTTGCTCGTCTCCATTTGATTATTGCAGGCTAAGTCTTCGTTAAAATCTCTATCAAAAATAGTCTGGTATGGGAAGTCTTGTGCGTGTTGAGGCAGTGCCGTGATGTGTGACTATACAGACCAATGTTGTGCTGGATCACTTGCGTAGTCCAGTGGACTGTGATGTACGGGTGGCGGTTCCTTGACGGGGTTCTTGTTGATGTCCTTCAACACTTGACTTAAGCAGGTGTGGACAGTGATGTCTTGTAGGAGGCGATACCCCTGATCATTCCGAGCCTGGGCTTTCATCTTGCGGATTCCCTTGATGCAGTTAGGAAAAAAACCAAGGGAGTTTATCACTCTGACGGTCGTCGGTCACGGATCCTTGTGCTTTCGTCCGTTTTTGATGAGTTCGCAGTCCATAGAGATCCTGAAATTCTTCGACAAGAGCAACCATGTTGGGGGAAGAGGGAGTCGACACGGGTGGCGGTGTGTCCAGCGAACCATTCACCAAGTTGTTCAGTGGATCGTCCATGAAAGTTCCAGGGGGTTGGAGATGCGACGTCTGCTGTCAGGGACACCATCGGGCTTGGATGCTGTATATACTTCATGAAAATAAGAGAATGATCAGATATAAGATGATTCACTATAGATACAGTGATATGGGTGTGCATAAGATTGAAACGTATTCTTTAATCTGGATAGCCGCTGAATATATGGGTTGCTTCATTTATAGGACAGTGGATGTGACCTCAGCACTGGTGAATGAGAGGAGTTTGGGCCTTGTTTGGTATGTGGTGGTGTCCCTATGAGCAGCCTGTGTGACCTTGTTTGCAGTCAAGTTTACCTGATCTACAACACCTGTAGATGTAGAGGTTAACATCACTGACAGTAATTTGGAAGTATTCATCAAGGGTTATCAGGGGAGGCAGATTCACACGTGAAATCATGAGGGATGCAACTGTGAACATAGACGAGTTCTTGCAACAGTGATAGTCTGATATATTGTGGGTATAGAGGTTATGTATCTAAGGAAAAGTCTCCTGAGAGCAAATTATATTAGTTATGTTCAAAATTATATTATTTTTTTTTTTTTTTTTTTTTTTTTTTATACTTTGTCGCTGTCTCCCGCGTTTGCGAGGTAGCGCAAGGAAACAGACGAAAGAAATGGCCCAACCCCCCTCATACACATGTACATACACACGTCCACACACGCAAATATACATACCTACACAGCTTTCCATGGTTTACCCCGGACGCTTCACATGCCCTGATTCAATCCACTGACAGCACGTCAACCCCTGTATACCACATCGCTCCAATTCACTCTATTCCTTGCCCTCCTTTCACCCTCCTGCATGTTCAGGCCCCGATCACATAAAATCCTTTTCACTCCATCTTTCCACCTCCAATTTGGTCTCCCTCTTCTCCTCGTTCCCTCCACCTCCGACACATATATCCTCTTGGTCAATCTTTCCTCACTCATTCTCTCCATGTGCCCAAACCATTTCAAAACACCCTCTTCTGCTCTCTCAACCACGCTCTTTTTATTTCCACACATCTCTCTTACCCTTACGTTACTTACTCGATCAAACCACCTCACACCACACATTGTCCTCAAACATCTCATTTCCAGCACATCCATCCTCCTGCGCACAACTCTATCCATAGCCCACGCCTCGCAACCATACAACATTGTTGGAACTACTATTCCTTCAAACATACCCATTTTTGCTTTCAAAATTATATTATATATGTATCTATTTTCCATGAGAAAATCCTATATTCTCATTCAGGAGCCATCATATCTAACTCCCGTGTAAAGATTTCTTTGAATGGCACAAGTTGGATCTGCCTGATGCATGGCCTTACCCATGTAGCTGACGTAATACCTCATGAAGCTTTTCTCCATCTAGGGTCTCGTCCGAAGTTCAGATGGCCATCCCACCTATAGAAATGGAGGGAGGGAAATGTCGGGGGAAGGTGGACATCGAAGGCAGCGGTCATCTGCAGTTCCTGCTGGATGCCGGTCATGGCGGCCATGAGAACACCCGTCTGACACTCCATTCTTCCTTCAAGACACGACGAGCAGCGACGCCCCCAGAGCGATAGTCTGGGGACGAGGGAAGGGAGGGATCAAGCACCAGTCTTCCCTCCCGTCACTATGGCATCTTGGTGGGATGGTAGGGAGGAGGAAAGGGTGTCACAGGTCTGGAAGGACAGTCAGGGTGCCACACAGCAGCCCTCACCTTATCTGCATCTGGATGGATGGAAGGTGCTGGTGCAGGGGCAGTGACGGAAGGCACCTGCTCAGGTAAGGTGGGTAGGGAGTGAGAGCAGGGTCGGGAACCTGTGTGCTCCCCGCTACAATATCCACACTCTACTGTGTGGGGGGCAGTACCTTGCAAGGTGGCCAGCCTTCCAGGTAGCAGGACCAGTCCTCCAGGGATGGAACGACAAGGATGAGGATAACTCCAACACTGGAAGCTTGTGTGCTTTGTAGCTGGTGGTTCCTCACCTCTCCATCACAACATGGCTAAGTGCACTGCCTTGTGTCAACCATATGCTGGGCACCACCAGTGTCCTCAGTACTGGCTACACCTACAGTGCTATATGCATGTACCGTAACCCTGTGAATGTGATGTGCACAGCATTGTTCACAACAGGGGACCTGGTTTGCTTAGCCAAGTTGCACTGCCTCTCCGCGCAACAGTCTGAGACAGGAGAGAGGGTTGAAGTTGCAATAGTAGTAGTTGTAGTGGTAGTAGAAGTGGTAGTAGCTGCAGCAACAGTAATGGTAGTTGTAGTAGTAATAGTAGTAGTAACAGCAGCTGTGATAGTGTCTGCAGGAACCACTGTTGACACTCTGTCCCTCACCTGCTCATGATGGTCTCGGAGGCCACTAACTCCTGCCCTCTGGTCGCTGGTGGTTTGTGATGGATAACTCTACTGCACTGTATGTGACCGGCGGGTGGGTGAGGGAGTGGTGGAGGGGCAAGGGACAGGAGCAGCCTGGGTTAGTGGTGCGGACATGGGATCTGGACGACGTTAGATTCTCAGACGTTTTTTCAACTCTTTGTTCATCGTTCATTCAGACAAGAAAGTTGTCGTCGAAGAAGAATTTGTCTTCCCAGAGGCAGATCAACGAGAGAAAAAAAAAAAGAGGGTAAAAGTAAACCCGAGACTTGTGTGACTCCACCTGTGGCTTTCTGACTTGTTTACGTCTGTTGTCTGCATCTCCCGCCGGTCTACACTGATCTCGGGTTCTGTTTACTGTACTTACCATTGTTGTCAAGGTATCCCCCCTCCTCCTCCTTCCTCCTCCTTCCCCTCCCTCCTCCATTCGCTTTTCGTTATCACGTTTCAAGAAATGAATAAAAAACAAAACAAAACAAAAAAAAAACTACGAGGCGTCGTAGGGTGCACAGGATCAGGTCAAGAGGATTCGAACCCTCGCTCCTGTATGTGCAAGATTACTCTAAAAGCGCCCCCGCCGGGCGGGGATTTGGGGGGGAGTGTATTGGCAAGGCTCTGAACTCATCGTGAATATACGTCAGATCCCTTTATCATATATATATATATATATATATATATATATATATATATATATATATATATATATATATATATATATATATATATATATATATATATCATTCTAAGTAGTATATGAAACAAGATCGTAAGTATAATTACATGACCGTCAAAGGGTCGTAATCACAGCTAATTATCGTAAGGTTGGTCGTCAGTAGAATTGTATCATCGTAACTCAGACTGAAAGTATATCTTCATTGTCGCAAGAACGTCTGTCTGTAAGGAACCACTCTGAATGTGAGGGGTAGATATGATCCTGTCATTGTCGAGTGGTGTTAAGTGTGAGGACTGAGTACGCGTCCGCCGGCCAGAGGTCCTGCCCCCCCTGACATCACTCCCCTAAGGCCTGTGACCCGATCAAGAGCGGCGGCAACTTTGAGCAGCGAGGATCTTGTAATCCCAGAGCTGAACCCTGGTTGATCCGCACCAACAAATTCGAAAGCCAGTTGATCCGCACCGACCAACCCGAACCTCTGCTGATCCGGACAAGCAAACCAAAACTCTCATTGATCCGCATCAACAGACCTCGAACTCCCGGTGATCTTCGCCAACAGAACCAGAACTGCGTCTTGCTTCCTCACACAGCCTCTCCTTCCTGAGGCCACAGTCTCTTGTCTCTCTCAGCAACACGGTCTCCTCTCCCTCAGCACTATCGCCTCAACTTTCTCAGCAACGCAGTCTCATAGTCTTAGCCAAGGTCCCGTTTTAATCATCCAAGACTCGATTTTCGCAGCCAAGTCTCGTTCTCTATAGCCGATCTCGTCCACCTCAGTCACGCAGTCTCGTCTCTCTCAGCTACAGTCTCGTGTTCCGTCAGCCAACCTTCGCTTATCTCAGGCAGTCGCGGCATCCTCATCTATAGACACTGAGCATTTTTCGATCTTATTCCCCCTTCCTCTTCCCCACCTAACATGAAAGGTGTAGAAAACCCCAGAAGATAAGGCAACACAGTCTTTTGAACAGTGCGATAACGTGGGCATAGGATTAGTAGGAGATGCGTCAGGGGAACACACACAATTACGAGCCACGTAAGTTGGAGGATAGGAAACCCATGAACCCAAAAGAGTTTATTTTCTGTAGTGTAAGGAAGAACTAGCGCATCGTCAGAACTGTAAAACTAAATAAGGAACATAAATCATTAGAGATACTTTTCACAGTAGACCAAGAAAGAGGACAGATGGACAAGACGACGCCTCGCTGTCACATTACCTCTGGAAGAGGGAAGGTTCTGCCACATGAACATCTGGCTATTTACAATGGTTTCGGAGTCGAGATAAGAGCTGAATGCAACTCGAAGGAAGGAAAGTTATTTTCAGGTCCGATATGCCAAGTCCTTTATCCGAATGGTTTGGGAAAAGCAATAGCTGCTTCATGGATTGGAAGGGGAGACAGTTATATATATATATATATATATATATATATATATATATATATATATATATATATATATATATATATATATATATATATATATATATATATATATATATATATATTAGGTTCAGTAGGGTTGAGGGACGAGTAGATTGGGAGGTAAGTTTGAATGGAGAGAAACTGGAGAAGGTGAAGTGTTTTAGATATCTGGGAGTGGATTTGGCAGCAGATGGAACTATAGAAGCGGAAGCGAGTCACAGGGTGGGGGAGGGGGCGAAGGTTCTGGGAGCGTTGAAGAATGTGCGGAAGGCGAAAACGTCATCTCGGAGAGCAAAAATGGGTATGTTCGAAGGAATAGTGGTTCCAACAATGTTATATTGTTGTGGGGCATGGGCTATAGATGCAGCGGAGGGTGGATGTGTTGGAAATGATATTTTTAAGGACAAAATGTGGTGTGAGGTGTTTGATCGTGTAAGTAATGAAAAGGTAAGAGAGAGATAGTGTGGTTGAGAGAGCAGAAGAGGGTGTATTGAAATGGTTTGGTCACATGGAGATAAATGAGTGAGGAAGGAATGACAAAGAGGATATACTTGTCAGAGGTGGAGGGAATGAGGAAAAGTGGGAAACCAAATTGGAGGTGGAAGGATGGAGTGAAAAAAAATTTTGAGCGATCGTGGCCTGAGCATACAGGAGAGTGAAAATGGTGCAAAGAATAGAGTGAATTGGAACGAAGTGGTATACAGGGGTCGACGTGCTGTCAATGGACTGAACCATATCATGTGAAGCGTCCAGGGTAAACCATATGAAGGTCTGTGGGGCCTGGATGTGGATGGGGAGCTGTGGTTTCGGCGCATTACTCAAGACAGCTGGAGAATAGATGTGAGCAAATGCAGCCTTTTTTCTTCTGTTCCCGACGTTATCTTTCTAATACAGGAAACGGCGATCAAGTATGAAATACACACACACACACACACACACACACACACACACACACACACACACACACACACACACACACCTCCACTCCTCGCAATGTTAAATATAACCTGGTATTGATGATGATGATCACTATAATACTCAAGCAATGAGAGTGATGATCATTTTGTTCATATAATGACAATTATAATGGCACATGTAATGACAATCATAATGACAATCTCTAATATAGTGGAGATGATGACAAATAATTCTGATAATTTACGATGACGATTTTGTCTATAATAATGCTGATGACGTTAATGATAATGATTATCATAATGATAATATTTGTGATTCTTATAATGCTGATGAAAATGATAACGTTGATGATAATCATGATGATAATGTTGTTGAGGACATTAATGATGATACTGACAACGTAGAAGATGATAATGATGGTAATGATGATGACGTTTATGTTAACAATGATAATTATGTTAATGAGGTTGACAGTGATGATTCGAGAATGGTGATGATGATGATGATAGTAATGACAATACTTATTTTATGGTGATGATGATGATGATGAGTATACGGAGAATGATGATATGAGAATGTTGGTGATGATAATGATGATGATGATGGTGGTAATGATGGTGGCGGCAAAGTGATGATGATGGCTGGTTTGATGGTGGAAATGAAAGTGCAGGGGTCCGCTCCTGGCACGGCTACAAACCTCACCTCTGCATGTTGGTTATGAGATCACACACCCACGGCCAGGTCAGCCCACATGGTCGTGATGAAATCATACTCTCACGGCCTGACCGCCGTGGTCACCTTGATGTGAGCGACCAGCCTCAGTGAATCTGGTGGCGGCAATGCCACGCACCATTAACAAGATCGGCGTGGCTGACCATACCGGCTCATGAAAGTAGTCCATGGCTCTGGAAACGGAGGAGCCATCTTTGGCCGAAGTTGTCCACCATGTGATTTTTGACACAGCAGACTCCGGCAGGGGTTTGTGTTGCCTCTTCTCACACGGGCCTCCTCTGGCCAGACCCCTGTGTGACATTGCCAACCCCTTGTCTTCTGCAACGGTCTCAACTATAGGACCTACGGCATTGTGTCCTGCAGCACAAAGCACAAACTTTTGGCAACCGCCCACTGACGTGGGACCTTGGCAACGTCTGCTCCCTTCTGCAGAAGCTCCACGAGTCTTGGCATCTATGCAACTTCCCCGCACAAAAGGTTGCCTCACCACAACTCACATCTCCCTCATCGGCTCCACGGGAACCATACTAACCTCATCTCACCTCACCGTCTCATCTATTCCTGCACCATTTGCAGCAGCTCACCCAGAGCTGCTGCACCTTTGCATCTGCCAAATAAAGCGTCGTGTTCATTCCCGTTTCTATACCCATCTCAGTTTCTCCCTTGCACTAAAGAGAAGTCAGACACCACAAGAAGAACCCGCTACAGAGGTCATGACCCTGCTGACCTGTGGCGGCACTATGGTTGATCCTGATGGGGTGAATGGTTGATCCTGATTGTGGTGGATGGTGGCGATGACAGTGAAGACACCACAACCTCACCCACAGTGACCCCGACCTCCGGGAAGTGGGTCCATCAAGGGCCACACTCACACACAAAAAAACGGACCCTCAGGTCAGGGAAGACGTCTTGGTGGTCGGTGGGAGGGAGGGAGGGAGGTCCGTGGCTGCCCTACAGTCGTCCTGTATACAGGACTCGCTCATAATAACTCCACATCATCGACCATTATACCAAATGTCTACATAATAATACCATTACACTGTATCGAGCGAAAGGGTGATGCCACAAGGGGAGAATACGACCCTTATGTCTCTCCCTCGGAAGGCTTACAATCCTTCGCCTTTGTCGGATGGAGAGCGACTTTACTGCCCAGCCTCAACCGGAGACTTATCGCCACTGATCTAGGTAATATGTAATTATCCCACAACTACCTTATCAATTACGACAACAGGAAGCGGCAGAGGTCACCGACATACCGCGCTAACGACGGAATGACGCCATGCCCGCTGAGGATGCCAACCACGTGGAAAACACGCCAGTTATGTTGGTCATGCAGAGCCCCGACTGGCGCGCACCACAAGCCGCCATCTTTGTTGACACAGCTGGGGGACCTGCCCACTGCTGTGCTACTGGTGGGGGATAGGGCAGGGGTTAGGGGTTGGGGGGGTGGCAATTGTAGGGTGGGGTTGGGGGGTATCTAGAGTAGGTTTGAAGGTGGGGGGAGGGTGGTTGAGTGGTGTTGGGGTTAGGAGGTGTGTACTGGGGGAGGGGGGTGGGTTAGTTAAGGGTGGGTGTGGGTGGTAGTTAGAGCACGAGGGGGATGGGGTGGTTCGGTAGTATTTCGGGTAGGAGGAGATGATGTGGGGTAGGACATGGGTGGTTGGGTATTAATGGTGGGGTCAGTGGGAGGGGTATGTGAGGTGGGTGGGTGTTGGTGGAGGGGCAGCAGGAGGGAGTGTTGGGCTGGTGGGTTGTGGTGGAAGGTGGTGGGGCGTAGGGCTGGGTGTTTGTTAAAAGGGTAAGATGGGGTATGGGGTTGGTGGCGGTGGTGATGGGCGGGTGGGGGAAGGGGGAAGGGAATATGACAGAAGCTCGAAGACAACGGGGAGACATACCAGATATACTTGAGCCCTCAACAGATATACTGAAGACCTCGCCAGATAGACTCAAACCTCACCAGATAGACTCAAACCTCGCCAGATAGGCTCAAGACCTCGCCAGATAGACTCAAACCTCACCAGATATACTCAAACCTCGCCAGATAGACTCAAACTTCGCCAAATAGACTCAAACCTCACCAGATAGACTCAAGACCTCGCCAGATAGCCTCAAACCTCGCCAGATAGACTCAAACCTCGCCAGAGATATACTCAAACCTCGCCAGATAGACTCAAACCTCGCCAGAGATATACTCAAACCTCGCCAGAGATATACTCAAACCTCGCCAGATAGACTCAAACCTCGCCAGAGATATACTCAAACCTCGACAGATAGACTCAAAGCACTGTAGAAGCACCAGTCATCCACCAATGACCTTGGCTAATTTTCTCCTTACACTAACAAACAGCATCACGTAACACATACACACACACACGCGCACTTACCATGAGTCAACACGGGCCAGCCCGGGGTCGGACCCACATGGGTTCGAATCTTGGGCGTGGCATTCGGCCTATACCCGGGCACCTAGCTTAGGCTGGTGTGTGTGTGTGTGTGTGTGTGTGTGTGTACACACATAGGAATAAAAGAATATATATATATATATATATATATATATATATATATATATATATATATATATATATATATATATATATATATATATATATATATATATATATATATAACGTTAAGAGACGGGGAAGGACGAGTATAATGCTCTCACCCGTAACACACAAATAGTAATCACACACACACACACACACACACACACACACACACACACACACACATACACACACACACACACACACACACATACACACACACACACACACACACACACACACACACACACACACACACAGTCTTCGAGGGTATATGATAAAGGCAGTAAGAGGGGCGTATCCAGCATGCCACCACACTCCATACGTCTGTACACTGTGACTAGTTTCTTTCTCTCGTGTGTACCTTCCCCGTCCGAGCCCTAGCTTCCCCCAGCCAGCTGAGGGGTTGGAGTTGTGGTTTTGGGTGGTAATGATGCTAGAGTTGAAGGGGGTGAGGGGTGAGGGGGTTGATGGTAACGGGATTAGGAGAGTGGGAGGGTGCGTGGGTTTGGTAAGGGGGGGGTGTGTACGGTACTGGTTGTGGGGCGAGACGGTGGTGTTGAGTTAGACGTGGTCGTAAGGGTGGGTGGGTGGGTTGGTGGTGGGGGAGGGGGACCGTAAGCGGTGACGTAGTGAGTGGTGGTCATGGGGCAGAGTGGGCGTGTGGAAGTGGTGCTTGTGGTGGGATTAAGGAGGGGGGGTTAAGGAGAGGATGGGTCGTGCTTGGATATGAAGGTTGAGGTGGGTTGGGAGGGTGGTGATGGAGGCGGGCTTGGAGGGGTTGTGGAGGGTGGATGTTTGTAGGGGGGTATAAAGGATTTGGGAGTAAGTAGAGACTTAATTCATCTATTGTCTAGAATTACCTAGACGAAGCATTTTGGTGAGAGTGTGGGTGAACGGCACATATCTAGGGGTAGGTGGAGGCCAGTACAGAACGTCCAGTGGGTGACAGGTGTGGTTTGGGGAGACACGGCTTGTGGGGTGATCTGGGGTTTGCGAGGGTGTTGGGAGTGATGGATGTAGCATAGGTGGTGGTGGGGTAGTGTAGGGGTGTTGGGATGGGTAGTATTTGTGTGGCAGAGGGGAGTGGTGTATGAGTGTGTGTGTAGTGGTGGGGTGGGATTGGTGTTGGTGGTGGGGGTGCATGAGGTGTGGGGTCAGATGGTGGTACTGTGGTAGGAGAGGAGTTGGGGGGGAGTAGTGCTAGTGGAAGTTTTTAAGGCAGAGGGGTTATGTGGTGGGTGGTAGTGCGTTAGCAATGGATGTGGAGTATTGTGGTGGCGGGGTATGAAGGTGGGTATGGTCGGTGGGGGTTTGAAGGAGGGTGTGTTGTGTGGGTGGTTGTGTGTAGGAAGGCTGTCGGGATTGTCGAGGTGGATAGGGTGCAGAGGGTTGAAGAAATTTGGAGGTAGGTAGGTGGGTTAGGTAGAACGGTGGACGGGGGTGGAAGGGTGTTAGGGTGCGTGGATGTGGGTGGATAATGGTAAGGCAGGGGGGAGGGGTTGGAAGCAGGATGAGTGGTGGTGGTGGTGGTAGTGGGGTGTTAGGGGTGTGTGGATTGGAGTGGTTGGTGGTGGGTTGTGAGGATATGCGGCGTTGGGTGAATGTCGCTAAAGAAGGACCTACTAGTATGGGGGAGTCAGTAGTGGTGGGATATAAAGGGCAATGATGGTGGGTAAGTGGTGGTGGGGATGAGGAAGGGGTACGCCAGTGGCATGGTGGGCCAGTGGGTGGGAGGGAACGTTGGGGTGATGGTAGTTTGGTGATGGTTGGGCAGGAGGGTGTGTAAGGGTTGGTGGGTAAATTGGGTTAGGCAGGAGAGAAGCCTATACGAAATTCCTCGTCTCTAAAATCACGCATGCCGGAGTTCCCGAAGCCACAAATAAGGCTCCATGATTCGTCCTCACTCACAACTACCCCTGCATGCAAAACACCGTCGAACAACACGAATGACAAAAGATTCATACTTGATTGTTCATACGTGAGTGAAGCAGCCCAGAGTGTATTACACATCCCTGAAGACAACAGTGATACAAAATCGACAACATTGCGAACATGAACCACTTTTGGTTCGCTCGAAGCCTCAAACCACTTAGAGACGCTCAAGTTCTCCATCGATGCACACAATGAACAATGTTTTGTTTAGCTTAGTGGACCTCCTTACAAATAACATAAATACATAAACAACCCCGGTCTGCCAGGGTTGCCAGGCACCAAAGACACACCTCCAGATAATCGACCACAGCCATCAAAAATCTTACACCAGACATCTGCACACGCTTCAGTTTTCTTCTCCATTTCAAACTATCCCTTTCCCTGTTCCTCCTCTTGTTGCCTTCCTGACCTTCCCATTGAAAAAAATGGGTGTGGTGTGGGGGTCATGTGTGTCTTGATGGGTCGTGGATGGTGAACGGGGTCTTGGTCATGGGTGGTGCCAGGTGTCTGGGACGTTGGTACTACGGGACCCTGGGTCGTGCTTGGGGATCGTGAGTGGTGGTAATAGAGACTGTTTGTGGTTATAAAGGTCGTCGGTGATGGTATGAGAGATGTGTGGTCGTGTGTTGTGGCTTAGGTGCTGGTGTTAGTGGAATTTGGGTTGAGTGATGGGTGGTGGTGGTGGTGGGAGAGGTAGTGATGGAAATTTTGAACTGTGGTATGAACTCTCGATGGCGTAAGGTGGTGTGTTGATGGCGCTAAAGTTATGTGTTCCGCAGGATCAGGATGGTGGTAGTGTTCATGCGGGGTGGATGTGTTCACGGAGTCATGGTGGGGTTCGTAGGTGGAGGTATGAGTTATGGTGGTAGAGGGGAACATGGAATTGTAGTGGGGTCCTACGTAGTGGTACTAAGGGGTAGTGGGTGGTGGTAGTGGCTATGGGGTTTGGTAGAGGGTATGGTTAGTGGTGAGGGTTATGAGGGATGGTGAGGGGTCGTGGGTAGTAGTGAGGGTCGTGCTTGATGGCAACGAATCATACGTCGTCCCTGGGTTGGTGGTGGTGGTGGCGGGGGATCATGGATGGTGCCGGTCAGGGTGGTGGTGGTGGGGAGCTCTTCAGTAGTGCCTGCGGTGGTGAGTGTTGGAGGGACCTGGTGGAGATTGGGTGGCGGGGGGCGAGGGAGGGAGGGAGGGAGGAGGGTTTGTGGTTGGGTATTAGTACTTGGGTGTATCTGATGGTCGTGTCCGGTGCTAGAGGTCGTGAGTGGTGCTCGGGTACTGATGGGTGGCGGTGAGGTTCTGGAAGGCGGCAGGGTAGAGGTCGTGCAATGAAGTCAGAGTCGTGCATCGTGACTGGGTCACGGGTGTTTTTCTGATGGTCATGGATGGTAGTGGAAGCCATGAATGATGCTATGTGGCTGAAGGTGTGGTTGGTGGTAGGGGGTCATGGGTGGTGGTGATGGGGACGTGGACGGTGTTGGTCATGGGTTGGTCGGGTTGTGGACGGGGTTGCTAGGGGCATGGGTGTCGTTAGATGATGATGATGATGATGATGAGAATTATGAGTAGTGCTGGGGTCGTTCACGACGCTGCTGGCCATAGACGATAGTGAGGGACGTGGGTGGTGTTAGAGGCCGTGTGTGTGTGTGTGTGTGTGTGTGTGTGTGTGTGTGTGTGTGTGTGTTGGATGGGTTCGTGGGTGGTGGTAGTGGTCAGGGATGGAGACATGGGTCGTGGGTGGTGGATGGTGGTGCTAGCTAGGGGTCGTTGGGCTTCCTCAGCTGCTCTGTCTTACCTTTTATACTCAGTCTCGTCTTTCTCAGTCACAAGCCTCGCCCCCCCGGGGTTAGCAATCTTTTCTCCAGTGTTCCTAGACCAAGTAGTTCCATTTTCCATGGACCGACAATCCCGTCTTTCCTTTTCCACACAATCTCTCCATGAGAGCCACAGGCTCTTGTGATTTCTCAGCAAGACAGTCGCGTTCTCCATAGCCACAGTCTGGTCTGCCTCAGCCAAGTCCACCTCCGTCAAGCAGTCTCGTCTCTCTCAGTTACAGTCTCGTGTTCCGTCAGCCAACCTTCGTTTATCTCAGGCAGCCAGCGTTATCCTCAGCCATAGACAGCGAGCATTTCTTTTTTTTCACTTTAATTCGTTTCCTCTCTCTCTCTCTCTCTCTCTCTCTCTCTCTCTCTCTCTCTCTCTCTCTCTCTCTCTCTCTCTCTCTCTCTCTCTCAACCCCAACTAAAGTTGTGGAAAACCTCGGGAGATAATTTCCTGTGTCCTGTCTGCCTACCATCTGCCAGCCTTCCCTCCCAAAGGCCCCCTCCTCTTCCCCCTCACCACTCACCCACCCCTCCAGTAACAACCCCACGACCCTGCTTGTCTTGCCCACTATCTCTCCCCCCCTTACCCCCATCCCCTTTCCCCCCTCCCATCTCCTCCCCCCTCCACTCACCAAGGTTAGTCCAAGTGGCCACATGCGACCCCGGGGTAGCGTATGAGATGGTTATTCACTTTTAGATAAAGTATTGCGCCGCCTCCTTCCCACCCCCACTGCCTCATCTGCAGCTATTCAGGGCCCCCTTACCTAGGGGTGTTGAAGGCCCCCCTTAAATAGAGGGTGTAGAGGGCTCCTCACCTGAAGTTTTGAGAACCCCTCACCTGGAGCTGTTGAGGACCCCTCACCTGGAGCTGTTGAGGACCCCTCACCTGGAGCTGTTGAGGACCCCTCACCTGGAGCTGTTGAGGACCCCTCACCTGGAGCTGTTGAGGAACCCCTCACCTGGAGCTGTTGAGGGCTCCTCACCTGGAGTCGTTGAGGGTCCCTCACCTGGAGCTGTTGAGGGCCCCCTCACTTGGAGCTGTTGAGGGCCCTCCCTCACCAGTAGCAGGGCTCATAACTCTAACAACTGTAAAGGATGAGTGAAGACAGTCATCAGGGTAAACGATAAGGTTGTCGATCTTTCTCATAACAACCTAAGTAATAAACCTTAGAGCTCTCGTGCCTCATGGAAACAGCTGTTCTGAACACATCAACATCTTCATCAATGCACAGGCTCTGTTCAGCTTTTGCCTCAGCGAACCTCTAAACCTGTTCATTAATCACAGAATATATGATAATCACACCTTTTATTCTTATGTCCATTTTAATCAGTATCTGATGACCAAGCAACGTAAAGATTAACTGGAATGTAATCAGAGATAACAAGATTGACAGTAATGTAAACATTGGCCACCACCATCAATATCATTACTTCGACACTATAAACATTAGCTAACCACCATTACTATCAATACTACAACACTATAAACATTAGCTAACCACCATTACTATCAACACTACAACACCATAAACATTAACTAACCACCATTACTATCAATACTACAACACTATAAACATTAGCTAACCACCATTACTATCAATACTACAACACCATAAACATTAACTAACCACCATTACTATCAATACTACAACACTATAAACATTAGCTAACCACCATTACTATCAAGGCTACAACACCATAAACATTAACTAACCAACATTACTATCAATACTACAACACCATAAACATTAACTAACCAACATTACTATCAATACTACAACACCATAAACATTAACTAACCAACATTACTATCAATACTACAACACCATAAACATTAACTAACCACCATTACTATCAATACTAAAACGAACCTGAACACTACATATATGAAGTAACCAACCATCAATATCAAAACAAAATCTTTGTAAACATTATCCACCACCATTACCACCAGTATTACAATACTATAAACATTACTCACCACCAACACTCTCATTACAGTAACCAATAATTGCCACCACTACAGGTAACAATAGCGTACTATACCAAAATAACCACCACAACGAAGGCTAATAACCACAATAGTTTAACCACGTAGTCCCACCTGTATTATCACCATTACAGTAAGGGATATCAACTGTATCATCAACATTACAGTAAGAGGTTTCACTTGTATTATGAACATTACAGTAAGGTATACCATCGCTATGATAAATATTACAGTAAGGGGAAAGCACCTGTATTATGAACATTACAGGGATATCATCTGTAGTATCAACATTACCATAAAGGGTAGCACGTGTACTATGTACATTACAGTCAGGTGTGAACACCTGTACCACCAGTGATACAATAGAGGCGTAAACACCTGTTATTGTGAACATCACAGCCAATGAGGCAGTGGCCCACGTCCCCCAGCACTCCAGCAATCACCACCACCACCACAACCCCATCATTATTTGCAGCTGTAACACACTAACCAATATTGGCCCTGGCGCTTTAATACGTAATAACCAGCAGCATGAGTGTGACAACCACATCCCAGACTTAACCAAAATAAGCCACGGGTTAAGCCCCAGGCAATCAATATGGTCACACACACACACACACACACTCACACACACACACTCTCACTTAAAACTTTATATGAGGCAACGTTGTAAATGAATATTTTGTGCTCAATTCCTTTATCAGCTTAATTGAGTCTGAAACAAAAAAGTTAACCAACGGGGCTAAATTCCCACATTTGCCGCTGATTCAAATTACATAGGTAGAAAATAGTATTATTCTCCACGGGCGGTGATTCTGGTGCAGGCCAAATCATGGTCTACATTATTCCCCAAACTGTATCCGAGGCAGCTTTTCCCTCACACAAAATGAACCACAGTTGATCACTCAGTGTTTGCTCTCCCTCCTTCCCTCTCTGTCGCCCTCTGCCACGGGTACACAGCCAACCCCCTCGGCGAGCAGTTACTTAACAAAAATGAAAATAATATTCGTTTCCCCAGTTCGTTATGGCTGCGAGATCTGGCACGGGATCGAAATAACCGGCGCAAAAGCTCGCCGGCTCTGGAGTCGAACCGCAGTGAAACGTTCCGAAACCCAGCGGAGCGACTGTAAGCGCATTATCCTTTTTTTCGCATTGTCTGTTAAAAGCCCGATTGCCACCTGTTGCCAGATGTTCAGTGAGTCCGGGAACGGGAGGTTTAGCGGCCTAGCGCACGGGATCACGCTAAATCCTAGATACACCTCTCTTACTGCCTGGGTCGGCGCCACTAGCACTCCAGCCATATTGTGACACCGCCGCCCCGCCCCGCCCCGCCCCGCACGGACGCACGGACGCACGACCAGGGATTTCGCTTTTGGATTTATAATGTCAGTTTCTTTTTTTTTCTTTTTTTTTTTTTTTTTAGTTGATTCCGCATGATGGTAAGTCGACGGATTTTAATTAAACTTCATTCTTTTTTATACGCTTCTAACGGACCTTTGATTTTCATTTGCAAAGCTGTTAATCTAGATAATGGTGATTAGCTCATTGGCCAGAAAATCGTGATGATCATTCCCAGCCTTAAATCAAGGAGGAACCGCTTCATCTGCTTTAACTTGAGGGTGAGACCCGGGGAGTTGACGCGGGCGGGCGGGCGTGAGGTCTGGCCCAAGACAAAGGCGACGACGCCCTACCCACCGCGCCCCCACCACCACCACTGGCTGGAGTGGTTGGCCAGCCTCGACGACCTCCCCCCCCCACTCCGGCCCTACCCCGCCGCGTTAAACACAACAGACGAATCATTTTGGCACGTCCACTCGAGTACTTACTCATCTTGAGACTCATAAACTTCGCCTTTATTCATATTTCATCACGTAAATAACGCTCGCTGCTGAAACGCGTTATTTACGCTCGGGTGTAAGACGACGGCGCTAGCACCACAAGAAGCATTACGTTGCCAGCATTATAACGTTATTTCTTTGTTAACGTGAGACCGAACCAGACCACAGCCAGGATCTTGGCCTTGATGTATCATGACCGTCATTATACAACCCCAGGAACCCCTTCACAATAGGGTCCTGGGGGGGTTATATATAACCTGGGGGTTATATATAACCCCAAGGACCTCCCATCCTGGATCTTCTGCAGCTCCGTGGCTGCGCTGCGCTCCGCTCATTAGCAAGGACAGGGTGGACGCCTCATTTGAAGTTTTGTAACTTCTTGGACGAGAAGTCTACTTTCTTACGTCAAGTGACGATGACGTAGCCTCGCCAAATGTGACTCTTCACTTGAGCTGTAGCCTCAGGCTGGCAGAGTCCGGTAACACCAATTGCAAGAGTCACAACGCTAATAATCTTCCCAAGTTAAAGCAAGAAAAGAGTGAAATATACATGTAAGAAATGGATAAATACTCTCCAGTCGTAGGGTAAAATGATCCGTCGATAAGGTGGCAACGAAGGTGACGACTGGTAGCGTAAATGACGGGAAATGATCACATTACTGATCGTTAACCTACCAGCACTTCTCGATCCCACGTCCACAACATGCCCAGACCTTCCTCAACATCTCGGCGTTGATCTTGCCAGATTGAGGTATGCTTCATGCTGTGGTTCACGATGCCAGATTGAGGTATGTTTCATGCTGTGGTTCATGATGCCAGATTGAGGTATGCTTCTTGCTGTGGTTCACGATGCCAGATTGAGGTATGCTTCATGCTGTGGTTCACGATGCCAGATTGAGGTATGTTTCATGCTGTGGTTCATGATGCCAGATTGAGGTATGATTCTTGCTGTGGTTCATGATGCCAGATTGAGGTATGATTCTTGCTGTGGTTCACGATGCCAGATTGAGGTATGCTTCTTGCTGTGGTTCACGATGCGACATATAAGGTAAACATCAACTACTGATTGTCCAACAAGCGGACTCCCATCAAGCTCCGGGCTTTTGAGATATTACTATCACTTTCCTCTCTCTCTCTCTCTCTCTCTCTCTCTCTCTCTCTCTCTCTCTATCAATGTGGTATACCGAGGTTGACGTGCTGTCAGTGGATTGAATCAGGGCATGTGAAGCGTCTGGGGTAAACCATGGAAAGCTGTGTAGGTATGTATATTTGCGTGTGTGGACGTATGTATATACATGTGTATGGGGGGGGGTTGGGCCATTTCTTTCGTCTGTTTCCTTGCGCTACCTCGCAAACGCGGGAGACAGCGACAAAGCAAAAAAAAAAAAAAAAAAATATATATATATATATATATATATATATATATATATATATATATATATATATATATATATATATATCCAGCCATGGTCCTATGATCTTCAGCTCTGCCTGGAAATTATCATCATATATATGTGTATATATATATATATATATATATATATATATATATATATATATATATATATATATATATATATATACATGCTTTCTATCACGAGGGATAGGAGGGAAAGAATACTATCCCATGTATTCCCTGTGTGTCGTAGAAGGCGACTAAAAGGTGTGGGAGCGAGGGGCTGGAAATCCTCCCTTCCTGTATCGCTTTTCCAAAAGAAAGAACACGGAAGGGGGCCAAGTAAATGAGGCTTTTTTTTCCCCTGTAAGACTCAGTCATCTCTTCTTGACGCGACTATGTGTGGAAATTGAAATACATTTGCCTTTAATGGATTGAAATAGTCTACGATGAACCTTTCGATATCTGGTCTACAATTTCTAGCCATGTAGGTAGCGAGTGACGGTCCCAACCATCATACACCTTCCCTATGTTGACATAATCCCTCAAGCAACGGAACACATCCCTTGATTATGGCAACACCACCAAGCAACGTAACACAGCCCTTGATTATGGCAACACCACCAAGCAACGTAACACAGCCCTTGATTATGGCAACACCACCAAGCAACGTAACACAGCCCTTGATTATGGCAACACCTCCAAGCAACGGAACACATCCCTTGATTATGGCAACACCACCAAGCAACGTAACACAGCCCTTGATTATGGCAACACCTCCAAGCAACGGAACACATCCCTTGATTATGGCAACACCACCAAGCAACGTAACACATCCCTTGATTATGGCAACACCACCAAGCAACGTAACACAGCCCTTGATTATGGCAACACCACCAAGCAACGTAACACAGCCCTTGATTATGGCAACACCTCCAAGCAACGGAACACATCCCTTGATTATGGCAACACCACCAAGCAACGTAACACAGCCCTTGATTATGGCAACACCTCCAAGCAACGTAACACAGCCCTTGATTATGGCAACACCACCAAGGAATATGGCGAAAACGAATCTTGAAATATGACGACATGACTCTTGAGTACAGCAACTCAGCCCTTGAGCACTGCAACTCAAACCTTAACTATGGCGACTCAAACCTTGAGTATGACCACCTGACACTTGACAATGGTGACCTAACACTTGAATATAGCAACACGAACCTTGAGTATGACCACCTGACACTTGAGTATGGCGACCTAACACTTGAATATAGCAACACGAACCTTGAGTATGATCACCTGACACTTGAGTATGGCGACCTAACACTTGATTCTGGTGACATGAACCTTGAGTATGACCACCTATCACTTGAGTATGACGATATTTCGTTTTGCATGATTAACGAATCATGTCCGTGTGGTGGACTGTTGACTGCCACACGGTGAACGTGCCAGGGTCTACAACTCAACATGGAAGCATATAGTTTTTGCAATTTCTTTAAACATAACTAAATTACCTTAAATATTCACTCACAGCACGTGAACTTCCTGCTTATTGAAAGACAAATAAATTCTTGACGGTAAGATGAATCATTACATACGTTAACTTGCACAAATGATCATTCCAGCCAGATCATTAAGACACATCGTCCTCACCCCAACAGCCATATTTAAGGCTGAAGAGACAGGCAGCCTGATCGAGAAGACACATGAACTCGCTCTGGGGGAAATATTCCCGGGCTCGGGGCAGACGCTTCCCGTCTGTCACTTCAACAACATGGCCGCTAATTTAACCGATCTCCCGCCGCCATGATATCATATGAAATTTGACTTCACAAGACACCTCTTGTTCTCGTAAAGTGATAGGATGGAGAGATGCTCATTAATTTTGCTCCCAAGTTCATAATTATCTTCATCAGTTTTACTTTTATCGTTGCCGTTGCTATCGTTCCTTCTTCTTATTATTATATCTATGTCACTATCATTATAATAACAAGAAATGGTTGTGATTGCTCTTGAGTTCTTCAACAAAGGACGTAACAGTCTTGTTCGTTCGTTCGACAGGTTATTTGGTGTTTGTATGACCCAAGGCTAAGGTACCTGAGGACTGGCATAATGCATGCAAAGTGAGTGACAGAGGAATAAGAACGTTAAGTATGCTTGCTAAGGCGTATGGGAGAATGGTAAGGTGGTGGTATATACAGAACATCTGACTGGGGAGAAGCATTGTGGCTTCAAGAGAGGTATTAGGAAGAAGGGAGTGAACTGTATGTGGAATATTTTTGGATCTGAATGACACGCTTGACAGAGATGACACATGGAAGGTGATATGAGTAGAGTGGGTATATGGAAAGTTACTAAATGCGGTGAGGAGTTCTAGAATAGTAAGGTAGGTGTGCGAGTAGGAAAGGAGGAGGATGCGTGGTTCTCAGCGAGGATGGGTTTGGGTCAAGGATGTACAGTTGTGTGAAAATTCATGAAAGCGGTGTTGAGGGAAGTACACGGGATATAGAGGGTAGGGAGTAAGCAAGAGTGATGAATTAATCAGTGATTACAGATGACATGGGATACTCAAGCTGGTAACATAGTTTGAGGGAGCGTTTGAAAGGAGAGGGTTTTGTGTAACCGTGAACAAATGTAGAGCAGGATGACGTATTAGGGAAAAGAGAGAGAGAGAGAGAGAGAGAGAGAGAGAGAGAGAGAGAGAGAGAGAGAGAGAGAGAGAGAGAGAGAGAGAGAGAGAGAGAGAGAGAGACGAAGTGTTAACTATCGAGTACTTCCCAGGTCCCAGATGGAATATCTCAACGAGTCTTGAAGGAATATGCGTTCTGAGGGAACGCCGATCCTTGCACGTCTATTTCGTCAAATTTAAAGCCCAAACTATTCCTTCGTCTTAAAAGCAAGACTTGGAGCACTCCTTCCCTAAGAAAGGATACTGTTCTAACCCTTCCAAAATTGGCCATCGCTCTCATTTCTGCCATCTTCCAAGCATTTGAAACTGTCACAATTTCAAACACCAGGAATTCCATTTCCTTCTTTCGTAGCGAGAAGTCCACAGGTGATCCCTCATATGTAACTCACATCGGGACCTGCGGTCGATATCTCCAAAGCATTTGACACGGCGTAGTCCTCTAAAGTCCTTTCTTTTTCTGCTTCTCTCAGTTCCCTAATGCATACTTTCCTCGATGGTGTTAGTTCTTCCTCCGTACTTTCAGCAGTGGTTTTTTTTACAAGGCACTATCCTATCACCTTCTCATTTTCTCTTCATAAATGATTTTCATCAACTTCTCATTCTATTCATTCTTACTCTGACGATTTCCACTTGACTCAGTTCACGTCAGTTTCCCTTCCTCCCTTTATTCTAACGCTCAAACTCTATCTCACACTGAACATGCCGCTTCTCAATTCGGACATAGACAGCATCTCAGGATAGGGAAGGAGTAACCTGGTTAAAATTGCTACTGTTAAGTTGCAATTTCTCCCTATACATCTTTCCAAGTGGTACTCGTTTTCCCGTTTAAATCTCAGAACACCACAACGATCCCCTGGAATAGCATGAACACATTTGGTATAGCTATGCTCCACTGTATCCAATCCTTGAAGCTCTATATAATCAAGATCAAAAAGCATGACTCTCAGGAGCTGGAGATGCTGTTGTGGGTCTCGTATCTACCTTTTTTTCTTGTGAGCAAATGTTCCATATTACAGGAGTGTTTTTTGCCCCACAATGGATTATGGCATGCATATCTGAGTTAGTTCTCCTTCCATCTTCCTGTTAACGACTGGAATTAGGGCCCCTCTGTCTCATTAGATAGGTCTCCAAGCATCACCTCTCTCTCTCCATCCATCCCTTTCTGTCCATCGTGTTGTTGCTGCCATCCCCCTGTTCTACAGGTATCATTTTGGAAACTGCTTTTGTGAGCTGCCCGCATGTGTTCCTTACACTTAGGCACGCATCTGGCTGCTGCTTCCACTAGTTTCTGTGCTGAGGCTGGTCACACGAAGATTGACGGTCATAATATCTTTCCTGGAACACGAATATGTCTTCCAATTTTTATCTTTCTTTTTATAACACTTCTACCTTTCAGAGTCAAATCTACAAACACCTGTAGCGCCCTCTTTAAACTCTTAATTTTTCCCTCTTATCTATCTTTTCACCCGAAAAGACCTCTATTGGGGCATGTTTTGGATCACTGTCAAAAAAGCCAAAAGACTGGGGAAGCTGGAGTGCTTTACATACCTGGAAGTGGGCCTGGCGGCGGACAGAACCACGGTGGCTCAAGGCTGGGAAAGGACGAGAAGATCCATGATGCAATGAGGAATGAGTGGAAGGAGAGGTCGTTGTCTCTTATGACAAAGATGAGTATGCTATAGAAGGTACAGTGTTATCTACAGTTTTGTGTGATATGAGTCCTGGGTTCGGGATGCTAAAAGAATGGAAGAACGAGGACATTGATGCAAATGAAATGTCTGAGGACAGTGGTATGTCGCGTGAGATGAGTCGATCGTGTTAGGAACAACAGTGCAACACTTGTGGTGGTAAGCGAAGTGCAACTGGAAAATCTGACCCATGTTTGCTGAAATGGTTCGGTCATATGGAGTGGATGAGTGAAGATAGATTGAGAAGATCTAGGTGTAAGTAGCTGTAGGCAGGAGATGGGAGAGAAAGGCCAATTAGGAGAGAGAAGGATGGAGTGAAAAAGGCTTCGGGGTACGGGGGCACTGAGTATCCAGGAGGGTGTGAGGCGTACATGCGATAAAATTAATTGGATCGACGTGGTGAAGGGGATAGGGCGTCGGGGAGGACATGCTATCAATGGGCTGTAGCAAGGCAGATGAAGCAGTCAAGGTAAACCGTAGATTAGTGTGTTGAGCTTGACTGTAGATGATGAGCTTTTGTCCTCGGTGTATTATACGCCACAGCTGAGGAGTGGGTGTGTACAAATGAGGTGGGCTGTTCTTTTGTTCTTGACGCTGCCTCGCTATCATGGGGAAAAACGATTGCACCTTAAAGACACATGTTGCTATGCATAATCATCACTCTCGCTGCTATAGTTATCTTGTTATCAATAATTGAATGAGTTTTGTTAATGGAAAAATGAGACGGTGTGAGGAGGATAATGAGAGGGAGAGAGAGAAAGAGAGAGAGAGAGACAGGGAGAGGAAGAGAAAGAGAACTGGGAGAGAATGAGAGGAGACGGAAAGATAAAAGAACAAAGAACAAAAGGAGGAGGAACAGAGAGGGAGGAGGTAAAGGGACAGTGAGAAAAATGATAATTAAAGAGGGACATAATGGCAGGTGGCGGCGGTTACGATGGTGAGAGGGTGCAGGTGGTGGCACAGATGGGTAGGAGGATGCAGGTGGTGGCACAGATGGGTAGGAGGATGCAGATGGTGGCACAGATGGGTAGGAGGATGCAGGTGGTGGTACAAATGGGTAGGAGGATGCAGGTGGTGCTACAGATGGGTAGGAAGATGCAGGTGGTGCTACAGATGGGTAAGAGGATGCAGGTGGTGGCACAGTTGGGTAGGAGGATGCAGATGGTGGCACAGATGGGTAGGAGGATGCAGGTGGTGGTACAAATGGGTAGGAGGATGCAGGTGGTGCTACAGATGGGTAGGAAGATGCAGGTGGTGCTACAGATGAGTAACAGGATGCAGGTGGTGGTACAGATGGGTAGGAGGATGCAGATGGTGGCACAGATGGGTAGGAGGATGCAGATGGTGGCACAGATGGGTAGAAGGATGCAGGTGGTGGTACAAATGGGTAGGAGGATGCAGGTGGTGGTACAAATGGGTAGGAGGATGCAGGTGGTGGTACAGATGGGTAGGAAGATGTAGGTGGTGCTACAGATGGGTAGGAAGATGCAGGTGGTGCTACAGATGGGTAGGAGGATGCAGGTGGTGGTACAAATGGGTAGGAGGATGCAGGTGGTGCTACAGATGGGTAGGAAGATGCAGGTGGTGCTACAGATGAGTAAGAGGATGCAGGTGGTGGTACAGATGGGTAGCAGGATGTTTCTCAGTACAGGTGTAGAGGCAGTGTTTCTCAGTACAGGTGTAGAGGCAGTGTTTCTCAGTACAGGTGTAGAGGCAGTGTTCCTTAGTACAGGTGTAGAGGCAGTGTTCCTCAGTACAGGTGTAGAGGCAGTGTTCCCCACTACAGGCATGGAGGCAGTGTTGCCATGAACAGCTGTTTAGACATACTCATCACGGCAGGTGTGCAGGCAGTGTTGCCACAGGGAGTAGTTACCTCCTGGTTCATCAGCCCAGGTATGGAAGCAGTGTTGCCACGTCATGACATCTTCCTGACCCGACACCACCTCACCACCACCATCACTACAGATGATCACGCTTCACGAGGAGCCAACTCAGCTACAATAAGCTGACATTATTTACAACTGTGACGTCAAACCTATCCTTAACAACCAAACTACAGGGCGAGGGAAATCACTAGAATCAGGCTAGGACGCCAGCTGGAGGACACCTGATCCCTCTTTCCCTTGCCACTAGTACTGTATTGTAGACGTAGGAGTCATTCCACGTCCATTCCTCAACATGGCAGCATCTCTGTCTAATGTGTCTTCCCAACGTAAACTGATGTTCGTCCAATTCAGAATATGCTCAGTGTTTAGTGTACTGTGTTGCACTTTTGTTTTGTGTTGTGTTGAACGTGCCTTACTGGCCGAAGATGAGCTGTGAGTCTCGGGAACAGATACGAAAAACGACATTGGAAATATGATTGAACAATCATCCTCTGCTTGTGAAAACTACAGTAAGGAAAATAGAAAATGATAATAAGAAACGATGGACTATAAGCAAGAGGACAACGGAGGCAGACCACAGACTTATCCAAGACCTCGACAGCGGCGTAAACATAACACATCCTTGCTTCCCAGGAGGCCTCAGAGCACCGAGTGAGGCTCCAGCCATCCAGCGACGGACAGAGTGAACAGTGCTCAGCTTGGCTCAGCTACCCTTGCTTTCCCGGACCAACAAGCAGCAGCATCGCTCCATACACACCCTCAGTCCACCAGGAGTATACCAGTAAGACACCAGGCACGCGTATCCAGCCAACCAACCACACACACCTTAGTATAACCTACACCATACTACACCACACACACACACACACACACACACACACAAACAAACACAGCTATCACTTAGCAAGCAATAAGGTTCAAGATTCTAAGTGTAAGAAGGACATAAGAGTTGACATTGCCCCTAACCTGTCGCCAGAGTTCCGCTTTAGTTAAGGGGACCAACATTCTTCGGGCAGATATAAGACTTCCATATAGATTCATGGATAGGGATATAGTTAGCAAGCTGTTCACTACCTACATCAGGCCAAGGCTACAGAAGCGCAAAGAGCTGACAGAGAAGGTCCAGAGGAGAGCCTTCTAGATGGTACTAGAGTCAAGAGATCTCTTAGTGACTGGGATAGGCTAAAGGCCTTTAACTTTCCACCTACAAGGCTGTGCTAAACTCATAGTACTTGTTCCCGAAGGTTCAGAGAGGCCAGAGGAACACTTATTACCACCATCAACAATGGGAGACTCAGACCTAACGTAATACTATGCCATCTCTCTCCTGGAAATTGTGAGTAAACTCTTCGTAAGAATAACTAACCCTAAGAGAAACGGGCATAGGGAGAGCTACAGCCTCTATCATGCATGTTAGTACAGCAGCCGGAGGGGCAAGCGCACCGCCTCTGCAAATGAGATCGTGGGAGATTATTTCGTTCAGAGGACAAGAATTAAGCTGTATAGTAATGTAAAGAGATCTAAGTAAACGCCTTTGACAAAGCTTGGACTAAAGGCCTACTGTACAAACTACTGAAGTTTTAGGCAGGTCAGAAATCACAGAAGCCCTCCTGTGTAGCATCCTTCACCAAGGGCACCGTATGAAGTCATCATCAGTTCGGTGGCATCGAAATTTTTTCCTCTTCTAAACTGGTTCTCTTGGTGGAGCGTCTTGTCACCAACTCTCATCATTACTTACACAGGTGACATCCCTTCACCCGTGGTGAACTAGAGGCTGGACATCTCTGCCACAAAAACTGTAGTCTCAAGCAGTGCACGGGTTACCTGGGGTCGAACCCTCGGTAGCCCTTCCGCAGTCAACTCAGCTGTTCATCCTTCGCAGGTCGATGAATATGGGGTTGAGAACGGTAGAACTACTGAACGATCGAAGGCCGAAGACCTAACTCTCTCTCAACCTGCTGCTGCTGCTGCTGCTGCAGCTCAGGATTCCTGTCCACAATGGACCGTAGGGTAAGGCAGGCCGCCCACACTGTGGTCCCAAGGACGCCGCAGCCAAACTCACGGTCTCCTTGTTATTGTCTATATATGAGAATCTGTGATGTTCACGTGTAAATCGGGTCAAATTTTTCCCATTACGCGGTCCAAGAGTCGAACCTGAGCTGCAGAAGCAGTCTAGGAGAGAGAGAGAGAGAGAGAGAGAGAGAGAGAGAGAGAGAGAGAGAGAGAGAGAGAGAGAGAGAGAGAGGTTTTAGCCCACCTTTGATGCAGTGGTTCCGCTGTCCGCCTCCAGATGTCGATAGCCCGGTTTCGACTCTCGGGCCACGCAGTGGTAAGATTGTTTGAATTGATGTACATGATAACAATAATAACAGTGATAACAACATATATATATATATATATATATATATATATATATATATATATATATATATATATATATATATATATATATATATATATATATGGATTGAACCAGGGCATGTGAAGCGTTTGGGGTAAACCATGGAAAGTTCTGTGTGGCCTGGATGTGGAAAGGGAGCTGTGGTTTCGGTGCATTATTACATGACAGCTAGAGACTGAATGTGAACGAATGGCGCCTTAGTTGTCTTTTCCTAGCGCTACCTCACACACATGAGGGGGGAGGGGGATGTTATTCCATGTGTGGCGAGGTGGCGATGGGAATAAATGAAGGCAGACAGTATGAATTATGTACATGTGTATATATGTATATGTCTGTGTGTGTATATATATATTTGTGTATATTGAGATGTATAGGTATGTATATTTGCGTGTGTGGACCTGTATGTATATACATGTGTATGTGGGTGGGTTGGGCCATTCTTTCGTCTGTTTCGTTGCGCTACCTCGCTAACGCGGGAGACAGCGGCAAAGCAAAATAGATAAATAAAATATATATATATATATATATATATATATATATATATATATATATATATATATACATATATATATATATATATATATATACATATATATATATATATATATATATATATATATATATATATACGCCCATACACGCACATACACATACACAGACATATACATATATACTTGCTTGCCTTCATCCATTTCTGGCGCTACCCCGCCCCACAGTGTACATCATATGGCCTTGATTAGGGAATTCACTTACCCGTACGGCCCCAAGCAACTTCAAAAAAAAAGTATTCACAGAACATGGGTTTAGTAAAGTCAGAGGTGACCAGAATAAACAAAAAATTCGAAAAAGACTGGAAAACAAAAATGACTCAAAACAAATATGGTAAAGTGAATCTAGGATGAGTAAAACCACCCGACTTTACTATACAGGGAAACAGTAGAGTAAACCAGAAAAAAAAGATATTAATCACCAACCAACATCACGGGGTTCGATCGTGGACCACATCAACCAAAGAAACACTTCTGGAAAAGCGGTCTTGGACCAGTCTTGCACAGACTCCGGCACCTTCCGGAGATCCAAGAGTTGGTGAAAACCATGATCATACTTATCCTTATATATATATATATATATATATATATATATATATATATATATATATATATATATATATATATATATATATATATATATATATATATATATATTCTTTCTTTCAAACTATTCGCTATTTCCCGCGTTAGCAAGGTAGCGTTAAGAACAGAGGGCTGGGCCTCTGAGGGAATATATATTCTTCCATACACAGAGAACTCGCCTCATATCATACATGATGAACCTACAGAGGGTTGAAAATGGGGGTCTACGATGCGCTAGACACTAGAACTCCTGCGTTTGGAAACACCAAAGACCAGAATGAACGACCAAGGAAAAAGATTAAACCAGTCGTCACCTACTCAGGGGAAGCAGCGGAGAATATCTGGCGGAGGACTGACAATAACAATGACACAAACTATAAATGTATCCGAGACCTTGACAGCATTACAGCCATGATACATCCTTGGTTCCCAGGGAGGTTACGAACATGAAGGGGGCAACAAGCCAATCAGTGCGTAGCTTAGCTTGATTGATTCCCTTTTCCCCTCACAAATCAACAAGATAAAAACATGTCTGCAATGCTCACGGCCAGCCTGCCGGGGATATGTGGATAAGGCACCACAAACACGTCTCCAGCAGACCTGGCACACACACACATCACAAAGCTTACATCATACACCTACATGTACATTTTAAGCCTCTCTTCTGTTTCAAATACTACACATTCGCCTGTCCCACCCCTTCATCCTCTCTCTCTCTCTCTCTCTCTCTCTCTCTCTCTCTCTCTCTCTCTCTCTCTCTCTCTCTCTCTCTCTCTCTCTCTCTCTCTCTCTCAGCCAATCAGTTATAAGAGCTAACAATCCCTCTGTTATACGTATGATCCTCCAAGAGGATGAGAAGAACCAGGTCAACATCTTCATGACCCTAATGAAGGACCAGTTCAAATGGTTCCAAGTGCAACGAGCTCGGATGGCCAGGCAGAGTTGCTGGCAGGCAGGCTACGGTAAAGCTCCAGGAACTCGAGCGATGAGGCTATACCGTGGGATGCCCTAGATCCGCACGTGGAGGTGAAGACACGCGGAGGTTCATGTTCCCCGAGTGAGTGAAGGAAATCCCTCCGGACCAACATGGATCAGGAGTCACTCGCGTTAGAAGTGTGGATGTGACATCGATGTTGGATTCCCTTGCCACATGCAGCGCTGCCACGAAAACACTGCCTCTCGATCTCCACTTGGAAAGTGTAAACAATACCTTGTGCTTGAGATGGACTACAGAGTTATAGTGGAAGTGTAGTAATGACACAGAGAAAATCATCGACACCATCATAGTGGAAAACATCAAGAATGGAAATGATAAAGACTTAAACACCAACGCAGCAAGGAAGTCTGAAGACCACATTTATGGATATGTTAGACTTTGACAAATCTATGATCTGGGTGTGGAGAGGTATGTATCAACACCGATGTATAATGAGAGAGGAATGGACAAGATATGGGAATTATGTCACAGGAAACCAATAGAAGATAAAGGAACACAAAGACACGGTATGGCCGAGGTCAGAGGAAACACCAGAATCAAGTTGCATTTGCAGGATATAAGAAGACCAGGAATTACCATCACAACAAAAGGAATGACAAAAATGTAGGTAAGTCAGGAGAAGATCCCAAACTTGTCACTGCTTTCGTGTGAACTTAAAGATAAGGACCAGATACTAGATATGGAGCTCAGAAGAAAAGGTTACTGATACAGATATCCCAGTATGTGGTCTTTAGAATTTGTTTACACTGGAAGACCCGGAGGTACAAAGGAATATAAAGGAAATGAAATAGCAACAGGCCACAGGGTCCTTACGAAGCTGTTTGTGATAAAGGAAGAGATCAGAAACTCCTTGTAAAGTGCAGTATGACACACATGCATTTGTGTTGAAGAGAAAAACCTATAAAATTTTCATGTAAGTAAGGAGGCGCAATAAATGTCATTCATGGATTTAAATCGAGATATCTTTTCAGTTCTATTCTAAGACGTATCTCTGGGACTACTTTCACTATTCTGATAAATCACTTCATATGTTGATATTTCTTTCGAAGAAAACGTTCTTCGCCCTATTCGAGGTAAAGCGTTTGCCCTTGAATTTTTATCCGTCCGTTACTATGAGTGGGATCAGACGAACGTAGACTTAAGAGTTCTGATCTCACATCTGCTTCTAGCTCTGAATCCTTGGTTGACCGAGTGAAGCGGAAACGGTTCGACTTATCAACTCACTCAGGCTAACTTCAAAACTTGACCCACTTACCCTACGCTGCAATGTTAGCTCACTTTCTCTCTGCTATTGGTATTACACTGGTTTTTGCCCTTACTATTAGCTAGACCACACAGTGCTCAGCACGCTGCCGTTTTGATCACTGTTCCTTTCGCTACACCTCGAAGCTTTGCAGCTTTCTACCCTCTCATGTCTTTCCTAACAACTGTGGCCTGGCACTTTTTTAATAAACATGTTTTTTTTTTTCACTTTCTCCAACGTTCTTAAATACTTATTCTTGTCTCTTCTTATTTCCCTTTCATAAACCCTTTCATATTTCAACCAGGGTCCGGTCTTGATGTGCACTTTTATTCATGACAGGAACCTCCAACGTACAAAAAAGAATAATATGTTAGATCGAGGTTATCGGAGCATTTCACCATTTCAACTTCAAGTCTAAATCGCATCTGAACCTTTTCTTTTCGATGCTTATCAAACTTAGTCTTTCAATTGGCTCTCGTGCGATTTTTTTCATAGTGTCGGATCATGAATCATAATGATAGGTTGTCTTTGCAGTCTCTCCATTCTTTCTATGTCCTTTGATTAGCAGGGTGAGCAAAACTGAAAACATCATTTAACCTGGGAGCGAATTAATGATTTGTAAAAAGTGGGAATAATTTTCATAGACTTAAAGTCAAAAGCTCTGCCTATGTGTCAAAGAATTTAGCTTGCCTTTTCCATTACCCCTGTGAGCTGCTTGCTTGCCTTTAGGTCACCAAAGATTGTTATATACAAGTCTTTTTCCTCATTTATATCATATAGTTCAACAGAGTTCATGCTGTGCCTTGTCTTCCCGTTCTTACTAACATTATATTAACCTTTGCACTTATAAGTCTTGTATCACGGTTCATTTGCCACCCATGTGCCAAGCCTAGTTCATCTGTGTGTCTATGTCAGTTTGAAGATGCAGACGTTGACTTTCTGTTGAAGATTAACTTCCCAGCTTATCAAAGTCTACGAACCTCGATATCATACAATGTAGTTCTTAATCAGTATCACTGACCGATATATATATATATGAGAAAGAAAACCGGTCCAAAGATTGATCCCTGTGGCACGCCACCCGTTACCATCATTACGTCAAGGACGAGGAACATACGCTAGAAAACAATGAAATAGATAAATGGCGTCGAGTAGGCTCGTAAGGAGTTAGAACCCTCATAAAGCTCGTGGACCAGATGGCGTTTTGCCATTTGTACTTGAGAAGTGTATGAAAACCCTTGCCAGACCAAGAGCGATAAATGAATTCTTCCTTAATGAGGGAAGAGAACCAACGTAGTGTCAACAGAAGATAGTAATAGAGAAGTAGCACCAAAAACCAAAGACCAGCATCAGTTCTGAGCGTGACTTGTAAGACAGGAGAGAAGGTAATAAGAGAGCAAACAGCTACCTAAGTGGGAGACAACGTGGTCTAAGAGTGAAAGGATCTTGAGGGACGAATCTGCTGGATTTCCATGAGAGAGTGAGCAGCGTCCTAGAACAAAGGAACGGGCGGGTCGCTTGGATTGACAGAGAGTCTTTGATACCGTTCCAGACGAAAGTCTGGTTATGAAAGTAGACGCCTGAGCTTGGGTCAGAGGAGGAGCTACTCAAATACAATGACAGCTACTTGACGAGAGAGGAATACATTAGTTATGTCAACGGAACCTTCTCAAGTTGAGCGAGTGTGACAAGTAAGGGGAGAGGCCTTTAGTATTTCTGAGCTAAGAAGATAATTTACCAAACGAGGTTGGTTCAAACCCATGTAGGTTTATGCCAAATTACGATACGAGGTTCAAATTCTTGGTGTTGAAGAGTATTATTCATATACCTCCTCGTTGTACAATTAGGTTTTCTTTAAATGCTATCTGCTGGCTGTGTGAGCCTGATGGGAAATGACCGGTGTAGACCCCGTTGCTCACCAATGTGGGACGAAGGGTATTCGAGTACATAGTATTCGAATAGTCATTTCCCTATTAGGGGCGATCATAGCATAGCAGTAGCGCTCCCGCCTGTTGCAAAGGGGTCCCGGGTTCGATCCTGGATGTTGGAGGTTTGTATGATATATATCATATATGACACGTTAATGAGCTAGCCTTGGTTTGGACACTCGGTTGCTTGTGTAGCTTCAGGTAACACACACACACACACACACACACACACACACACACTCACACACAGACACACACACAAAGAACTTGTCATCTGAAAAATGTTTGAAAACGGACCGTGAGGAGGGAAACTATATTTTAGTTAATGTTAAAGTTACCTTCAAAGTCATGACGTGTGAGATGCTGTGGAATAACACAGAAGACGTGCACGTAGGCCCTGCGTTGGTATACACCGCAGCAGTCTGGCTTCCTCAGCTGACGATCCGCAAAGAACTGCTGAACTGCTGGAAAGGGTCCACAGAAGCGCAGCAAGAGAGGTTCCAGATGTGAGTGCAATGATCTATGAAGCGAGGAGGGGAAGTCCTCAAGCTACACCACACTGTAGGAGAGTAGAACATTGAGGGAAACATGGGAACTACATATAGTTTTTTAGGAGGCTATGACGATGTTGATATGAAACAGTTCTTTGTTCCTGGAAAACTTCAAAACAAGAGGAGGCAACTGGAGGATGAGTTAGTGACGTGCACCAGGTGATGTGAAGAGCAATAGTGTTGTGGGCTCGTGGACCAAGCTGAGGCATGAGGAAGTAAACGTGACAACCTTTGGAAAATAGATAAGAAAAGAGAAGATAAGATGGGACTCCTCAAGGAGGGGCCAAACTACCTCGCCACTTCTTGCTAGCGCCTGCACCCCAGCTTTAGTGTCATCCATACCCCCCTGCCTGCACCTGCACCCCAGCTGTACGGTCATCATTACCTCCTTGCCTGCACCTGCACCCCAGCTGTACGGTCATCCCTACCTCCTTGCCTGCACCTGCACCCCAGCTGTACGGTCATCCCTACCTCCTTGCCTGCACCTGCACCCCAGCTGTACGGTCATCCCTACCTCCTTGCCTGCACCAGCACCCCAGCTGTACGGTCTAACACTCGTCCACCTGGCGAGCCCACCCACTAACCTCTGTGTAGCACCCACCACCCACCCTGCGGGGCAATCTGCCCACCGACTCATCTACCCACCCGCCCACCTGACCTCACTCATACACCCACCACCCACCGCAGCAGGGCAGGACCCCCTAACTGGACCTTCCTGGACCGGTTCGTTGAGGTTTATTTAAATTTAAATGCAGATTGGTGCGCGTGGGGCCTGGGGCTGGGACGGGGGTGATGGGGTTAGGGGGTGAGGCTCAGAAGGTGATGGGGAGGGAGGGAAGGGGGACTATGGGCTCCTCCCTGGGGAGCGCTGGGGCGTGTGGGGATTTACCTCTGGAGGAAGGAGAGGAGGGAGGGCAGAGGGTACTGGAGAAGGGTTCCAATATCGCGGGCACTCGGCAGGTGCTCAGGTTGCCAACACACACACACACACACACACACACACACCCTGTTCTCCAAGCTGTACGTGTTCTCCCCATTGTTCTTCCCAGAACATAGCTGCTATATATGGGACGATAATAACTGCTTCGCTCTCCAGCCACAAAAGTTGGTAAGGTAATATCCTAATGTTTTGTGAAGTCTTTGTCAAACATATTGTGACCGAGGGTTTGTTGTGGTGCTGGTGTGGCTGATGTACGATAACTGCCCCTCCCCCCCCGAGACCATAATACTAGAAGATAATGACAGTCTTTCGCAGCCGCGGGAGGTACAGGCTCTTACTCACACGGTTGGTAATTCCGCTTAAATAGATAGGAAACTCGGTGTTAAGGATATGGCTCACTGAGCATTTTGATGTCGCGACGACCCCGAGATCGCCATTAAGTCCCTTATTCCAGAGTGGGAAATGTGACGGATGATCTTTATGAGAGAGTAACTCCCTCTTGCCCCGGCACCTCACTGTCACGGCGGACACCGTCATAACAGACAAGAACAAGTGGGGAAGAACTTGCACCAACACAAGACCTTCACTTGTAACCCAAACCTGTTCTCTGTAACACTAGACTGACAAACAACGAAAAAAAAGATAGAAAGTTAATGAAAACAAACTGAATAACATGACCTTAATTGTTCGAAGCTAAAAAAAAAAGGACTGAGGAGAATTGAATAACTGAGAAGATATATGACAAGATTAGGTCTGAGTAGCAGGCAGCTGAGCACGAATCAGTGGGCCAGAGTAAAACAGGAGCAAGCTGCTCCCACAATAGAGAATCCTGGCCCGAAACAGACAATAACAGAGCTATGGAACAGCCCAGAGGCCCGTGTGTGTGTGTGTGTGTGTGTGTGTGTGTCAACAATACACATATATGACAGTCATAAACTCTTCGTCGGGTCATAGACCCGTGTTGCCCTGAACTGGTGGGGGGTGTCCTGGGATCCCAGGTGGGAGGGAAATGACAAAGACAATCTGTTCTGTGTGCTTCATGCTAGTATACCCTGCCATGGTTTACCTAGTGACACACACACACACACACACACACACACACACACCAGTTTACCCTGCCATAGTGAAGTGAGTGATTCATGCCAATTGACTTTGTCGCAGTTCCATAGTTTACCTAGTGACTTATGCTTAGCAATTTCCCTATGGTTTACATGATGACACGCCATGTCACCTTGTGACGGTTTACCTGGTGTGTTATGCTCGGTTACCCTACTATGGTTTGCCTGGTGTCTTATGCCAGGTTACCCTGCCATGGTTTGCCTGGTGTCTTATGCCAGGTTACCCTGCCATGGTTCGCCTGGCTGTCTTATGCCAGGTTACCCTGCCATGGTTCGCCTGGTGTCTTATGCCAGGTTACCCTGCCATGGTTTGCCTGGAGACTGATGCTAAGTTATCCTGTTGTGCTTTACTTAGTGAATCATTCTACGCTATGATTTCTATAGTGACGAACTAGCTTACCTAGCTATGGTTACCTGGTGACTCATACCAAGCTACCCTGTCATGGTTTACAGGATGAACGTCACGGGTGAAAATCCACATCAAGGCTGGGCCTTATTTGAAATACAGAAAAGTTAATGAAAAGAAAGACAAAAGGACGGAGAAGTATTTAAGAATTTTGGATGAAAGGAACACTCTGTCTTAAAAAAGAAAATGCCAGGTTACAGTTATTGGGAAAAACACGAGAGGGTAGAGAGTTCCAGAGCCTCGAGGCTGATAGAGAGAAACAGTTATCAAATCGGCCCACCTTCGAGTTGCCACAATCATGTGACGGAGCAGCTTGTCGAGTATTGCGTGGTCTAGCTAGTGGTGGGGGCACACAACCAGCCACTTCTGGGAGCAAAACCCAAAGTAACATCGATGGAAGAGGGAAAGTGAACCAGAATTGTGGCGTAGGGCAATTGGGTCAAGTTTGAACGTTAGACTGGGAAAGTTGATCAGTTGGAAGAAATGAAAGTTCGACATCTAAATAGGATCCCCATTTTCTTAGAGTCAGGCGTAATGTGAGCTTTTCTAGATTGTGTGGGGGTTACTGTAATACCAAGTATGTTCACTGAGTCAAAAGGTAGAGTTACAGATCTGACGAAGTAGAGAGAAAGGTGTGAGTTTTCAATACAGAGATGGGCAGAAAATGGGGTTTGGAGGCATTAGATTAACCAGATTTCGTTTACCCCACTGACCTATCCTGTCCAAGTCTGAATTCATTGAGGAAGTTGTGTCGAGTCGAGATGAGATCTAGTGAGAGAAGGACGATCAGATTTGAAGGATGTGGTAGAGTGCAATGTTGAGTTATCAGGACTGTGAATGCATTTGGTCATTTGTAGAAGAAAGGAAATCGTTGATGAAAAGGAGAAAAGATGTAAGGGGACAAGACAGAGCCTTGAGGGAGAGAGGCTGATCCTCAACAACCAAGGTGACAGATCGGTCGGAGAGGAAGGTAGGCATAAGAGAGCATAGTGAGGTAGGGAAGCCAAAAGAAGAGAATTAAGAGAAGAGACCTCAATGCCACACCCTGTCAGAAGCTTTGGATATCTCAAGGGAAACTACCTAGGATTACCCACAATCTTCCAGGGATGATGACCAGACATAAGCGAGATAGGAAAGAATATCACCGGTGGATCTCACCTTCCGGAAACCATACTGGAGATCAGAGAGAAGACTGTGAGATTCAAAATGTCTGTGGATATGTAAGTTCCAAGGCTTTAGAAATAGTAGATGTCAAAGCAACAGGACGATAGTTGGAAGGTGTTAGAACGGCCACCCTTCTTAAGGATAGGATGATCCAACATACGCCTCCAAGAAGAAGCTTTTTTTTTTCTTCTTTTTAATATAAATGAAACAGAGAACAAGGACAGGAACAAGTTCGGAGGCATACACCTTCAGTACACAGGGATGGATTCCATCATGTCCATATTCCTCGCTTGTGTCCAGAGAGACAGAGGAGCTTCTCGGACAATTTGAAAAGAGATTACGAGAAGTGGCATAGGGTTAGTATGGGAAACTTAGTGGAGAAACGAAAACTAAAAAAGAGTTGCTTTAACCACGGGAGAGACAGCTGTAGTACCGCCAGAACGGGAAAGCGAAGGAAAGGTAGAGCGACAGAAGTTTCTGAGCGAGGATCTTAGCTAATGGCCAGAAAGGCTTATGAGTGGATGGCGAGGAGAGGTTATCGCACTTCATATGAATAAAGGAACTTTTTGCCTCACGGATAACGTTCTTGCAGTGATTGCGAGCAGTGATAAAGTCTGAATGGGCGTCGGAGGAATGGGAGTTTTTCCAAGCCCGAGATGCCTGATTCCTTACCTGAACGGTTGCAGAGATGATATATGCTTTCATTCCCGCAACAATAACCTTTGCTGTGCGTCTGGCGGAGACAGAAGCATCACCACATAAGAGACAGTAATCAACCTAAGGAAAGTCAGAGAACTCTTGTAAGTTATTCCAGTCAGCTTTGTTGAGGTCAATATTTTTGCTTAGAAGGGGCTGCTGGAGGGGGAGGTGTCGTTAAAATAGATACATTTATGAGAATGTGGCCAGACGACCCAGTTGGTGGCAAGATTGTGTAGCAACAGCAAGAAGGATTCCGAGTGAAAAACATAACCTGAATATTAGGAGAATTTGTACAATAATCTGGAATATGGGGTGAGGTGGGTGATAATTTGTTGCAGATTATTGAGAATGGAAAACGTGAGTGCCTCAATCACCCTTCACCATCCTTGTGGGAGGAGTTCAACCATTCCCTATGGTGAATGTTGATATCTCCTAGATGAGAGGATGTCACAGGCTCATAGAAGGAATTTTGATAGGCGAAGAAAATGATAGAATTTGCAAAATTAGGAGAGCAGTTGGCGAAATAAGGGAAAGCAGTGGTAGTTGGGAGATAGACCTTGAATACCAGATGATATCAGAGATTGGACACGCAGAGTCCTCGAGGCGTGCCACAGGTGTATTGCTGTTGGAATAAGCGCAGACACCAAGTATGAACCGGAATCGTGAGTGGAGATTATATGTGGGAAAGGGGCCAGTGAAATCATTAGAGAATTGAATCTCAGAAAGAAGTAAAGCATCAGGAGAGATACTAGACAGATGGTGTTAAACAGGAGAGAGGTCACTAGAAAGACCACGAATGCTGGTATAAGTGAATAGGAAATGAGGCGCCGGTATTACAACTGTCTGAGCCCTCCCTCTCATTGGCAGTAGAGTCAGGCGGGAACTCGGGGGTTCTAAGCTCCCCATGATGACGGGGACGAAGTGCCTGGAATCTACATTAAAAACGATCGTGCAGATAATAGATGACAAGAAAACTTGTTTGGAGAAAATGAATGAGATTTGAATACATGTATGGTGACTAAGGAGAAGATAATAGGACTAGACCAGGAGTCAATTTGTCATGAGACAGAAGAAAAGACCAGTGATTCTAACATGGAAGGTATACAATGGTTCCGGGCACCACTTTAACGCTCCGAAGGCAGTGCCAGTCTGGGCGGCTGTGGTCAACAGCTAATACCTAAGAGATTGCTTCATGGATAGGGGACGAGATATTCCTTGAGTTAGCATAGGTACTGGGAGGGGCCAATATATAAATACCTGAGTCACTCATATCTTTATGTGGTTACCAAGTTATTCTCCCACAGTTTACATGATGACTTGCACCATGTTACTCTGCCATACTTTACGTGATGACTTACACCCAGTTGCTGTTTCACTGTTTCCTGGATGACTTACGCCATGTTACTCTGACACAGTTTATATCATAACGTATGTGTGTAGGTCAGGTTCAGTTATGTCGAAGAAGTTGCGAGTTTCAAGTTTGATGATGTACTGCCAGGCAGTTGACCAGCTATAGTTCCATATGACCTTCTTAACATGATGAAAACTGAATGTTTGTAAGCAGTCTCATGATATACCTGGGTTTGAGGATGTGTCATCTCGCTCTCTTTCTTATCTTTTTCCATTTTCTTTTCTTTTTCTATTTTCTTATGTTATTCCATTTTCTTTTTCTATTTTCTTATGTTATTCCATTTCCTTTTCTTTTTCCATTTTCTTATGTTATTCCATTTTCTTTTTCTATTTTCTTACGTTATTCCATTTCCTTTTCTTTTTCCATTTTCTTATGTTATTCCATTTTCTTTTCTTTTTCTATTTTCTGTTCTTTTTCCATTTTCTTATCTTTTTCCATTTTTCTTGCTCTTTTTTCACCCCCTTCCTTGTGGCAGCAGAGGAATCCTAAAGAATCCTTAATAATGACGACAATGATTCAAAATTTCCGTACAATATCAGCTCACTGTGAGCACTCTCTTTCTTGTAGTCTATTGAAAGGCCGTTAACATTCTCTAGGACATTTGATGCCTGAGTATAGATGAAATCATTTATTTATCCTAACACATAAATGATTTCAACCGTGCCATCATAAACCAGCGAGGATACTCATACAGTATAATTGATCCCCTTAAGCATAATGGGTCACCATGCATAAGTATAGATGTTATAACATTGGATGATTCACCATGCATAAGTATAGATGTTATAACATTGAATGAGTCACCATGCATAAGTATAGATGTTATAACATTGAATGGGTCACCATGCATAAGTATAGATGTTATAACATTGGTGTTACACCTTAGCAACATAAGTGATGTCAATCCTACCCCTCAGTGCTAGTGAGGGGTCTCAGACGATATAAAAGTGAATTGAAAATCGAAGAATTATAGAGAGGACACGTATGTCACTCCAAGATCAGAGTGGGTTAATCCCTTAACGTTACAACACGTATATCACTCCAAGATCAGAGTGGGTTAATCCCTTACCGTTACAACACGCATATCACTCCAAGATCAGAGTGGGGTTAATCCCTTAACGTTACAACACGTATATCACTCCAAGATCAGAGTGGGTTAATCCCTTACCGTTACAACACGTATATCACTCCAAGATCAGAGTGGGTTATTCCCTTAACGTTACAATGATTCATGCCACGAAGCATGATAATGATATGCTAATCTACCATAGGCCTCTAGTATCAGAGGTCATTTCATTTGCATACCACCTCGTTGCACTCCATCACCTCATCTACGATCATGTGTGGACAATACACGCCCTTGTGCCAATGTTCATGTGGGGGGAATCAATGTCCTTCGATACAAAGAACATGAATATTCAAAACAAGAGTGGCCCGAGCCTTGGCCCCCAGCCTGCTCGACCAGTGCTGTTGATGACACATCACCAACAGGTGAGTGATCACTTGGACCTACACGTCAGGGTCAGCCAAAGGTGGCTAAGGTCTGTTAGAATCACCAGGTTCAATCAAGATCACCAAGATCACTTGGGAGTCAACAGGTTCTGCCAGGGTCACCAGCAGTAGCCATGGTCATTTGGGTCAGCCTGGAATCCCTAGGATCAGCTGGGGGCCACTGAAGTAGTAAGGGGTATGAGCGGTAGCTACAGCTGAGGCACAGACAGCGGCACCAGCTGCTCGATCATAGCAGTAACAGTAAAAACAGCATAACAACAGTAGGGACAGCAGGACCAGTCCGAAGGTTGTGGCAGCAGCTGAATCTATGGTTACAGCAGCAATAACAGCCAGAGTCTGAGCAGCAGACGCAGCTGCACAACAGATATCGGACAGAACAGTACAGACAAAGAGCTCACAACTACAGTAGCAACAGCAGCACTCTAAAGGGACAGAGGAACAGAGGCAGCAAAAAAAAGAACACCATCAGTGTCTGTGATGGGATCAAGGGACAGCATCACCAGCAACAGCAGGAGGAGCAGCAAGCTGGCGGCCAGACCTTCCTGGTGGCGGGTTGGGGTATGGGGGCTTGTGGCTGGGGGAAAGAGAGGGTTTAGAGGGCAGGGTAGAAGAGGTCTGGGTGTGGTGGGGTCTCCCTACTCGTAAGACGGCAGTGGGTGGTGGGGCAGACATCCTAGTCCTCCCGGGCCACCGGTCATGATTAGTGGAGGAGGTTGGGGGGTTAGAGTTACCCTCCCCCACCTCTCTTCTTCTCCTCCCATCACCAGTGCACCATCCACCATCACCGTCAATACACCACCAACACTAGGATATCTCCAACAGCAATAACACCAACTTATTTCCATCACAGATACACAGGAAACAAGAAGCTACTGACGTAAAGGAGTCACTTTGTTGGAGAGTGAGTGTGGTGGTGGCGGATGGGTGGCAGAGGCTAAGCGAGTGGACTATGAACGTCAGCAAGTATACAAGACGGGACTCCAAGAATGGAGACCCCTTTCTCGGAAATGGACAAAGAGGTACATCACCAGCGTCAACATATCACCAACATACCACCAACACCATCCTCAACACTGCCACAGCACCACCACCACAGCACTGGGTCCGCCACCACCATCACCTGCCACAACAACACCACCACCTGCCACAACAACACCACAGCACTGGGTCCGCCACCACCACCTGCCACAACAACACCACCACAGCACTGGGTCCGCCACCACCACCTGCCACAACAACACTACCACAGCACTGGGTCCGCCACCACCACCTGCCACAACAACAACACCACAGCACTGGGTCCGCCACCACCACCTGCCACAACAACACCACCACAGCACTGGGTCCGCCACCACCACCTGCCACAACAACACTACCACAGCACTGGGTCCGCCACCACCACCTGCCACAGCACCACCACCACCTGCCATAGCACCACCACCACAGCACTGGGTCCGCCACCACCACCTGCCACAACAACACAGCCACAGCACTGGGTCCGCCGCCACCACCTGCCACAGCACCACCACCACAGCACTGGGTCCGCCACCACCACCTGCCACAACAACACCACAGCACTGGGTCCGCCACCACCACCTGCCACAGCACCACCACCACAGCACTGGGTCCGCCACAACCATCACCTGCCACAGCACCACCACCACAGCACTGGGTCCGCCACCACCACCACCAGCGCCACCACCACAGCACTGGGTTCACCACCACCACTTGTCACACCACCACAGCACTGGGTCCACCACCACCACCTGCCACAGCACCACCACCACAGCACTGGGTCCACTACCACCACCTGCCACAGCACCACCACCTGCCACCGCATCCGCCATCGCCACCTGCCACAGCACCACCACCCCAGCACTGCATCCGCCATCACCACCTGCCATAGCACCACCACCACAGCACTGGGTCATGCCACCAGCGCCACATGTCATGAAAAATGGACAGGTTCATGTAGGGACATTGTGACACTCCTCAACTCTCCACCTTACAACACACGTAATTGGTCTTGGTTATGAATACCAAAATAATAATTTCCTGGAAGTGTAACAACAGGAGACGATAGTCAGTTCCAACATGTGTTCTATTGTGTTGCTGGCTTTATTACGTGTGGGAGTGTGTGGTTGGTAGTTGCACTGTTGGAGGATAGTACATGGTTGGTGGCAGTAGTGTTGAGGGAGAATATGCGACTGGTGGCAGTGGTGTTGGAGGAATACGTAGTTGGTGGCAGTAGTGTTGAGGGGGAATATGTGGTTGGTGGCAATATTGTCAATGCGTGGTAGGTGGCAGCATTGCTAGGGAGTTTGAGTGGTTGGTGGCAGCAATGTTGGGGGGGGGGAGTGTGTGTTGGTTGGTTACAGACAGGCTGGGGAAGTATTGCTGGTGGTAGCAATGTTGGTGCCAACACCTTCCAACCACCGTTGCAGATGTTCCACCCCCATCACATACCTACCATCATCCCACTCCCATACCATTATTGCCACCACTATAACATCAAACCCCCACTACCACTACAGAAGCAATACCACTAACATATCACCAGTGGTCACAACACTGGCCCGTCAGTTCTACCACCACGCCAGCCAGTCCTTGCGAACACCTTAACATCCCTGGACTGCTATTGCCATACCAGAGCGACCACTACCACTAATCACCACTCCTGCCACTGCACCAATCACCACTACCATCAGCTTGCCACTTAACATCGGATCATCCCGTCATTGGCACAGTTTCATCATCCCACTGGTCCCAACCTCGTCTTTGCTGCCACCAGATTATTACATGCCCCTGCCATCATGCTATTACTGCCACCTTCCCATCTCTGCCACCACCTTATCATGTTGTCACCATTCATCCCACTACTGCCACCATCCCACCACTTCACCAAGCCTGCCACCACCCCTTTGCTACCACCACCTCATCATGCTGCTTCCATCACCATGCCACCGCTGCCACCGCCCTCATGAAACCTCTACCATCACACTGCTACCACCATGCCACCGCTGCCACCAGTGTTGCGGATAATGGCTGGTTAGCAGTGTCCCCGGGCGGGTACTTGATGAATGGCCTCGCCCTGATCACCTCATCACCTTCCTTATACAGTTATTAGCCTCAGTTTTATACTCCTCTAATACAGGGTGGATACAACGCGGGTGTCAGCTGTGCCTGTGTGTGGACGGATGGGTGTAGACCACTGTATGTAGCACATACAGTCTGCATCCTCTTAACCATATATATATATATATATATATATATATATATATATATATATATATATATATATATATATATGGAAAAGACTTCAACGGTAAATATGGCAGTACTACACTCGACTATACAGTACCAGTCTTTGTCATACATGCAAATTTACGTTTTGGATTCTGTTCGATACCTAATATTACTTTCTCATTTGCTGTCTGTTGTTCTCTATGTATATCCATACCTCTCCTGTCAACATATCATCATTAATCTTTTTTTGCCTTATCTCTGCTTATTCCTTACCTTTTCTTTTACTTCCATTCTTTTCTTCTGTTCATCGTTGTTTCCTGTCTATCGCTGTGTTTCATTTAATGTCGTCTCTTTTTCTACTCTAACATGGCATTACTCTCTTGATCATCTGTCATCATATTCTCTTGTAGGATCAAGTTGGGTTTTAGTTCCTCTCATTATTGGCGTTGAAGGCTCTCGTCATTCCACCACGTTGCTGCTATCAGAATATCTATCTCACTTCATTCCACTCTTATTTGTCAGGATAGAGATTTAAGCTGCGCTTTTCCTTCGTATCCGCTACAGCAATATGACGAATGTGTTTATTTACTTACACACAGTAGTCTGTGGGCGCTTCACAATGGTATTTTGATCTGAGAAGTGCGAGCGTCGTTCAATCTAACGTCTGTGATGAATGTGAGATTGTGATACAGTTGATGTACTGTATTTGTGAGTTTCTTTGCTTTACAGACACATCTAATTAGACTGACTGTCTCTGAAAATTTTTTCTGTTAATTTTCTATTTTCTAAACCGCTCGCTCTCTTCTGATGGTACATTATATATTAAGTGCATTCCTGAGGTCCATAGTTTGATCCACTTGAGTTTTTCATGTCCCTCAATCTTCTAAATGACAGTTGAACTCATCTGAACAAACCAATTATAAATAGGTCAAGTTTTTAAAAGACTCCTCCACAACTCTTCTTCTATGTTCGTATCCCATTTCATTCTTCCATCTGATGCTAATTGTATTCATGGCTGCTATGGTTCCTACTACCATAGTCTCATATTCCCTGTGGTTCATCTTCAGTATGTAATATCATTGTAAATTGCTGTTGAAATATTCTGCGACACCACATACCTACTCCGTTTTTTTTTCATAGTCGTGTCAGAGATCAGTAGTTTATTATCTTCACTTGTATATCCATTACGATGATTAGTTCTAAGCTAAGAGTCACCAGGTATTATGCTTGGCACATTCAGACATACTATTTTTCATGATTTATTCATCTCTCTTTTTTTTTTTTGTCTTTTATGACGATGACTGTTTGATGTTCATTCATCCTTGTCTGTAGTGCTTCACTGGGTTAATTATGTAACATTCCTTGCCGCCGTTTTCTATCACCATTCCTTGCCGTTTTCTATCAACATCCTTTCAGCTGAAAGGTTGTTTATATTCCTGTTTCTACGGCTGCTCCCTGGTTGCTCCTGACTCCTTCCTTCCTTTGGTTTACCTCCTGTATACATGGCGGCTTGGGAGTGGATGTGAGCAACCGAGGCCCTTCTTAGTCTGTTCGTGGCACCACTTTGCTAAAGCGGGAAACGGCGAACAAGTGTATAGAAAAAAATTTAACAATTTGTTTCTATCATTCATATATTCTCTTCCATTCAAACTTACATTTTCCTCTGCTCTCCATGTCTCATTGTCGTCCTTTTCATATACACTTTGCCTCCCTTCTCTTGTGACTATTCTTGGTCATTGCACTCTCTCTGCTCACTCGGATTATTTCCATTTTTTTTATCAGTAAGTCTTCCCAGCTCCGAAGCCATTTGCTTTAAATCTTCTCTCTCTCTTCTGTAACTTTGCTTCTGTGTTTCGAATATTTCCTCTATATTCCTCCTTGTACAAATCTTCGACTACTTGATATTCTGCCCAGACGTATTGCTCTCATTACGTCCTTGTGACGAGATCTTGTATTCAGGGACCTCAACGTATACCAGAAGCCTTGTGATCTACCAGTTTGTCTGCAGATTCCGGTGGAGGTAACTGGAGAACTCACAGTCATTTTTTTTCTACAATTTTCTGTGGTAGCAGCTTCCACAACAGGACACTTTGAGGTTGTAGAACTTGATGCTTTGTCTGAGATGTTGTTCAATTCATATCTTGAAGTACTGAAGTATCATCTTTTTTGCTTCTGACGTCCGTTACTTTACTTCGTCTTCCGTTACTGTGTGATCAACAGCTGTAACAGATGCCAGAGCCTCAGCAAGTGTGGGTCAGGAAAAATGTTTGTATCAGGTGTGGCAAATGCCAGTGTCATCATCACGCGCACACCAGCACAGGCACGTGCAGCAAGTGTGCTAGAAGTCAAGGGCACCATAGCGTGCAGTGTGTTCAATAAGTGTGCTAAATGTCAGCGCCTGTGCCAGATGTAACCAGTGATGATCGTATGATTACTTGTGAGGGAGAGACTGCCTGAGTGAGAGACAACACGTGCATAGGTGAAGTGTAACAAACCCTCCAGAGTTCTAAGGGAGAGTGAGCTCCGTGTTGGAGACAATGGAGATGTCTGGTGCGGATTGTGCGTATCTGGGTCGCCTGAAAGCATATGACACTATCTCACATCAGAAGTTGGTAAAGAAGCAGAATCTTCGGGCAAGAATGAAGGGGAAACTCTCTAGAAGAGAAGAAGGTTATCTTAGTGTAAAGCAACATAATACTTGTGCCAAATGAGCTTTCTCGAAATGGCCAGAGGTTAGTGGCGTTGTGCCGAGGGGTTCAGTCCTTGGTGGGAGGGGGGAAAGGGAAGTGGGGTTGTAACACTTCTGGCTATCAGGGGTCGATAGCGGAGTGCCGAAGGGTTCAGTCCTGAGGGATCATTGCTTTTCTAGTATAGAGTGAGGAGGATTGCATCAACTTGCCAGGCGACGTATAAAAACTCTATAGCTGGTCTGGCTGATGGAGTTCATCCTAAGTAGATGGAAAGTAATGAGGATGTGAGGCAGTGAACGAAGGTCTCAGTACGACTACCATCCAGCAAGGAATAAGCTATGGGGCTCAGTGTGTGAAAAGGGCTTGGTGGTCGACACTGGACCTAATATGTCGTTAAAACCCCAGCTTAGGAGAACAGCAACAGAAGCAAAGTATCAGCTGGCAAATGACAGAATTGCATTCAAGTGTCTGGATAATGAAACAAGAGACAAGCTAGGAGAAAAGAAAGTTTTCAAGATTGTTCACCTTATTTAAAAGAAAAGCGCAAAGATCTAATAGAGAATGTGTACAGGAGGGCAACGAGGATCATTACTGGAATCATGATAGCTCAGTTGCAGCAGGACGTTAGAGACCATTATCAATTTGTCACCCATGAAGAAAGAAGAATAAGGAGGGACTTGATCACAGTCTCTGATTTTTAGACGACTTTGATGACGTCAGCAGTGAATAGTTCTTTCTTCTTTCGAAAGATGCAGAGATAGAGCAGCCAGAGGCCATAACATGATGCAGAGATAGAGCAGCCAGAGGCCATAACATGATGCAGAGATAGAGCAGCCAGAGGCCATAACATGATGCAGAGATAGAGTAACCAGAGGCCATAACATGATGCAGAGATAGAGTAACCAGAGGCCATAACATGATGCAGAGATAGAGTAACCAGAGGCCATAACATGATGCAGAGATAGAGCTACCAGAGGCCATAACATGATGCAGAGATAGAGTAACCAGAGGCCATAACATGATGCAGAGATAGAGCTACCAGGCACCGTAACAAGAACCTAAGAACAAAACTTGCTACAAAAGATGTAAAGAAGTTCTCTTATACTGTAGTAAAATAGAACTGGATGATTGCAGTAATCCGAGTAAGTACGTTGTAAATCTTGACATCATACAAGCCTTAAAAATATATCTTATGATTTAGAATGTTAAAGAGGTGGGGTCCCAACACTTGCACACCAGCACAGATGTGTTAAAGAAGTGTGCCAGATGCCAAAGCCAGCTAGTATGTTTACTTAACTACAAATGTGTGAAACAAATGTGCGATCAGATCGCAATTGATGGGAGAAAGATCTGGTAGATGAAGAGGTGCAGGACCCCATCACAACCATGATAACCTCCGCTATGCGATCAGCTCAGCTGGAGGCACCTCGGTCAGCGGTACAGCACCCGTCCCAGGGAGGGTCAGGAAGGATTCCACGTAGGGATGACCGCTGAGCTCTCCCGGAGTGTCAGCGTTAACATTATAAGGGACAGAGGGAGTGTGTGGCCAGGTAGTGATAGGGATGAGAGAGTGTGGCCGGAGGACTAGGGGGTAGAAAAAAGAAGAGAATCGTGCCTGTTGGATGAGTACGCCAGATGGTGGGACTGTTCCAAATAGAGACAATCCAATCCTTGTGGCACACACTGAAATCCCCAAAGAGAGGATCTCATCACATGGATGCAAAGAGAACAGTACGTCGGCTAAGGATGTCAGGTAATCGAAGATCATTACATAATTGGAGGAATAGCGAGGAAATATTCGAAATACAGAAGCAAAGTTACAGAAGGGAGCGAAGTTGTAAGCCTGATGGCTTCGTAGCTGGGGAAACTCAAGACCTGCGAGGCGAACTTAACTGCTTTTGTACTGCAGTGGAGACTATGGTTGAGATTAATGCTGGAGATCTGAAAGTGTAGAGGAGAAGCAACGTTAGACAGTTGGGTTTCAGAAAGACGATCAAGGAAAAAAGTAGAAGGATACTGTAATACAGAGAAAAAGGTCAATTCAAAGTCCTGAATATTACGGAAATATGTAGAGTAAGAGTCAGGTCTGATGCTGTGTCTGTAGAAGTGGAATGGGTTAGAGAATCATTTGATGGTAGTTAACTGGGCACTGGGAACCGCCCAGACCTTCTTGACCGGTGGTACAATTCCAATTTGTCGCAGAAAACTGTACAATTTTACAGTCATGAATTTCGTTTGAAAAAAAAAAAGGAAAGGGAAAGCAAGAATAAGGAACAAGATGAGCGAGTTATGGGTTATCAAGTGTTGAGTAAGAGATGATGAGAGTTTAAGTTTGCTGACCCCACAGTCCAATCGCAGCTGTGGCTAGGACGAATGATATTGAAATTACTTAACGAAAGACCTAAGCAGAATTCCTAAAAGGCCTCAACCCATACATACGCTTGATACGCCTTTCAAAATATTGCAGAAAATATCAGTTGTGCTGTGGGAGTGTAAGAGAGCAAATGTCGTGCCTATTTCTAAGAAAGGAGACAGCTGACGTAAAGACCAGTCTTTCTCACAAGTTTGGTTTGTAAAACACCGTGAAAAATATTCAGGAAACAAATGGATGAATACTTGCAAAGGAGAAATTAAGTGAGAGACACCAAGGTTTTACGGAAGACAGGTCATGTGTAACAAGTAGACTTCCAAGAGAGAGCAACCTCAGCTTCAGATAAAAGATGATGATTGCTTCTTCCTGGACTGCTAGAGAGTTTTTGACACTGTACAACACAGGGGAATGGTAAGAAGCTGGATCTTCTGGTAGGAATGAGGAGGGAGACTCCCTCGATGGATAGAAAATCCTTTCAGTGGAAGGGAACAAAGAATTCATTTCCGTGGAGCGTTCTCGAACTGAAGTGGGGTCAACAGCTGTGTGCCTCAAGGTTAGATCTGGAGATCATTGCTCTTACCACAAGAACTAGACTTAAAAACGAATATGTACTTGCAGATGATGCTAGGGTCATGAGGGAAATAAAGAGTGGTGAAGAGTGCATCAACTTACAAGGGGACCTGTACAAATTCCAAACTTGGTTTTGATATATGGTTGATGAAGTTCAACGCGAGTTGAGGATGGAGCACTGAGAAAGATGGCCTTGATATGAGTGTAAAGCAGCAGGAGCTAGACAATGGAAGTATTTGCGAGGGGAACCTGAGAACTGACATTGCAACCATCCTTTCACCAGAGCTCCACCGTGGGAAAACCTCAGAGAGACAGAGTGTCTGGACGCAGACATTAACACGGCTCTTGAGTGCATGGATGAAGAAAGGTTCAACAAACTAGTCATACCGTAAACGAGCATATGTCTCTAAAGTACGATCATGGTACATACAGAAGCACAAAGAGCTGCTAGAGAAGGTAAAGATGAGGACAGAAAAAAGGTAGCAGAATGAAGAAAGATGAGTTACACTGACGGTCAGAAGCTATACCTTTTTGTCCGTAATGACGTCGATAGTGAACATGTCATAGAATGAATCAAAGATACAGGAATGAAAGACCACAATGAGAAGCTAAGCAAAAAGCATATTTGAAAAGATGTAGAAAAAATATGCTCTTAAGTTGCAAGAGTCGTGAATGAGTGGGACAAGTTTAGTGCTAAAACTGTGAATGCTGACAGTATACAAAAGCTTAAAAAGGTGTATGGTAATAAAGAGTGTTCAAGAGATGGGGCCCCCACGAGTGTAGAACTTCCTTCCCGTGCCGTCCTAATAAGTAATTACAGATGTATTCAACAGAGACGTCGGGTATCAAAGCCGGTCAGCACGTGAACAATAGTACAGGTGTGTTCAACAGGTGTGCCAGATGTCGGAGCCATAGAGCACCTGCACAAGAGCCCAGGTGTGTTCACCATATGCCCCAGAAGCTAAAGCTTCAACACCTGTTAATAGGCATATATGTTTTCAACATGTGTGCCAAAGCCGGCCAGCACGTGTATATTAACTCAAGTTTGTTCATCAGATGTACCAGATGCAAAAACGTCATCTGTACAGCAATATAGGTGTATTAAACTGGTGTACCGCAGTCGGCCAGCACCTACGCGTCAGAAGTGTGTTTAACAGGTGTGCTAGACACTAGAGTCGCTAGCACATATACACTTACACAGGAGTGTCAAAACAGATGTGATCGACACCAAAGTGCACAGCACCAGCACTAATGGCACAGGTATGCTCAATAGGCATGCCAAAGCTTGAAAACACCTATATACCAACACACATGTGTTCAGCAAGTGTGCCAGGTGCTTAATACTTCAGCACTTGTCCACCAACATTGGTATATGCAACAGGTGTGCCAGGTGCAAGAGCCTTAACACTTATAAACCATCACAGGTGTGTTCAACAGGTTTGCCAGATGTCAGAGCACGTATACGCCAGCAAAACACAGATGGATGGGTGGATTTGTATTTCTGAACTGTCAGGACGTATTAGCCACTGTACCATGTAGGAAGCTGGTACAGAAGCTGGACCTTCAAGCAGAAATAAAGAGACTCCATTAATGGATAGCAAATTACTTTGTTTAGGACGATGGAGAGCAAATTGCTTTATTTAATGTGGGTTGATAAAAGACGCATTTGAGACGTGCCCCCTTCAAGATGGTCTGGGGTTACAAAGTTAAGTCGTGGGACCATCTCTCGTCATAAAATTTTTGTAGGTAACTTTTCAGTAGGACTGGACTCATGTCTCCGTGTGTTTGCAGATGATGCCAGTGGGACCAGCTCTCGTCATAAAACTTCTTGTAGGTAACTTTTCAGTAGGACTGGACTCATGTCTCCGTGTGTCTGCAGATGATGCCAGGGGTTGTAAAGGACGTAAAAAATTATGAGGATTGTATCAACTTACAAAGGGACCAAGACAAACTTATAAGTTTGGTCTGACATATTGGTGATAAAAGTCATTCCGAGTGTATGCAGAAAGGATGAGGATGGAACTTAGTGGAAGAACGCCTAGATGTGTGTAATGTCTTGTGAAAATAAGCTGCAGGAATCTATATATGAGAGAGACGTGAGAGCCAACACTGCATCTAGCCTGACGCCAGAGCTCCTCCTCAGTTGGACTGTGAAGGAGATAAAGTGTCTGGTGTTAATCATTATCAGACTCGCTCTCAGGTGACTGGATATGGCACAGAAGGCTGTTCCCCGCGCATTACGGATCAAAATCAAAATACGCTTCTTAAGTTTGGTCACCGCATTCAATGAAGGCACAAAGAACGAATAAAGAGGGTCCAGAGGAGTAAAGAAGGATTGTGCTATGATTAAGGGAGCTGAGGTGAAGTGAGACGTCAGAGGTAATTAGCTTGTCTACTTTGGAAGAGAAAAGCATGAAGGGTGACTTGATCACACCCTTCAAGTTTCTTATCCAGTCTGATGAGGTCGACAGTTCGAAAGATGCAATGATGGCGCAGCCAGAGGCCATAATAAGCAGAGATGTGTGATTTAGGTAATGGTTGGAAGACAAGTATAGAAGTACTTATACCATATCAAAGTTGTGGATGAATGTAATATACTAAATGATGAAACTGTAGATAACGAAAGTATACACAATTTTGGTAAAATTATATACTAGTAAAGAGGTTTAAGATTGGGGGGGGGGCTTGCGAATATTGACCCCTTGCCCCCCCACGCTGTAAGTGTTGATAATCACAAATATGTTTAACAAGAGTGTCAAATGCCAGCGCCACCATCACGTGTTGACCAGCACAGCTGCGTTCACTAGCTGTACCAGATGTCCCCAACACCTGCACACTACCACAGGTGTGTTTCAGGTAAGGACAGGTGCCCAGGTTCAACAATGGTTCAGTTGTGGTGAAGACTTCACTCATGGTCATGTGTAAGACTATACGTGATATGATAATCATAGTCATCTATGTATATGTATGACCACTACGCATGAATCCAGTCTTATGATGATACATGCACAGTCCAGTCTTATGATGATACATGCACACAGACAGACAGACGTATAGACACACACACACACACACACACACACACACCATTATATAAACAACCACCACACAGGTCGAAGGAGGAGGGTGGGTGGAGGAGGAGGAAGAAAGGCTGCGTCAGTACCAAGAAGACCCTCGCGTGTCAGACGGTCGTAGTAATACCAAATGTCGCCTCGGTTTCCAGACATCAGTCAAGTGTGCGTTGCAGCTATGGTGTATAATGTGGTACTGGGCCAACTCTCCTGCCGTGATGGACACAGAAGGAGGAGGACCGGCACCCCTGGCGCAGGGGATATTACACGAGCGACGGGGCCGAGGTCCTCCCGGGAAGGTGTTACTCCTCCGTGTGACAAAGGGAATCAGTATCGAGTGAAATTTGAGGCGTTTTCCTCCAGACTCCCCAGAGAGAAGTGGTGTCGGGCTCTGTGTGAATGCTCGTGTCTACAGCAAGTCTAATTATGTTGTAAGGGAGGGTTACGTCCCTGATTATATGTGTGTGTGGGCGCGCGCGCGCGTGCGTGCGTGTGTGTGTGTGTGTGTGTGTGTGTGTGTGTGTGTGTGTGTGTGTATGATAGTGTTGATGATGATAATGATTAACAGTTCCTTGAATCACATGCAGCCAAAGGTGAAAAAATATCACAGAGATACTACGCACAATGAAGAGTGATGCGTAAACAAGGGCTAGGGGGCTTAATCAAGCAGTCTTTACGCTAACGCTGAGGTGAAAGGGAGGGGGGGGGGGGGGGGGGGGGGGGCGTGGGGGGGTGGGTTAGAGAGAGAGAGAGAGAGAGAGAGAGAGAGAGAGAGAGAGAGAGAGAGAGAGAGAGAGAGAGAGAGAGAGAGAGAGAGAGAGAGAGAGAGAGGAACAGTTTCCTGATTACTGATGGTGTTTACGCTAGCTGGGATGGCGCCGTTCACGTACCGGTTTGCACGAGCTTTGGATGGGTTCGATGCTGTTGTGGCGCCGAACTGCGACTTGAAGACGAGGGATCTCTGGTGCCACGATATGACGGCAGCGAGGATGGTGCCGCAGCTTCTTTCTGAGCTCTGTGATCGTGTTCAGGTGATGATAGATATGGACTACATATACGTCTAATGGCTCTTGATAGATGGTTGTAAAAGTGACCAGGGAATGGCTTCGTATCCTCTTATTCTGCCCGTTGTTCTAGTAGCCCCTGGTGTGTGGCGGTGTGGGTGAGGAGGAGGATCAGGCGAGGGGAGACACAGGTGAGTCTATGAAGATCGAAAGTTGTGTACATGGTCTTGAGTTCAGGTGAAGGGAATCCCACCGACGTTAAGGCTACGAAAAGAAGAATGGAGGGAGGATAACTGGAGGAGTTGATGATGTTGCTTGACGGATTCCATCCATCTTAATCTATCGTTTAAAGTGACACTGAGAAGCTCGGCGGACTGAGCGTACTGGCGAGGGCGGGCTGGTGTCTACTGAGGGAACACAGTCGAAGGCGAGGCTGATGAGTGTAACCAAGAGCTCTGGTTTGCTTGATGTTGTTGTTGTTGGTGGTGGTCATCCAGCTCTGAAAGTTGTTATGGATGTTGTTGGAGGCTATATGGTTGGTATGGCTGTCTTCAACGCTGACACCACCGTCAGAAGCAGAGCCATCGACGTACTGCCATCGAGAAGATGCAACCATCAAGGCATCGTATATGCAGCCGAGGGAGCACGAGGGTGCCATGTGTGGACAACTACGGAAAATAAAAGAATGTTATAGTTTCATGGAAGAACAGATCGCCTCCCGACGGTTTCAGCCGCGGCTGACGTGCTCTGTGGATGGGGGAGATGACCCCCGGGAGGCGCAGAGCTTCTACTGAGGAAGTGTGCAGGTCATGGAATGAGACTCGTCCCTAGAGCAGTGCTGACGACCTGGTATATCTCTTTTAATAGTAGCCGACGTGGCACGGGCAAAACACGTTTTATCAAGGCCATCTTGAGTGAAAGGCAGAACTTTAAAGAGAAGGTAGAAATTAATCAGGACTCCACAAATGTTTGTAGAAGGAGGAGAATTCCACGTCTAAGCTGTTCGAGAGAAGAAGGCGGCATCATAACGGCCAATCCTCGAGTGGCCGGACTCAACACAGAAACTGTGGGAAGTAGAAGCCCAAACGTGTGTCAGGGAGGACAAACAGACAACTCACGTGAACAGCGGCACATATAGATCGTGGTCTGGTTGACTAGATCAAAAGCTTTGGTGAAAGCAACGAAGGTGTGAGTCACAGAGGCCTCCCATTTCTTGAGGTTGTGGTGAGCATAGTCTAGGAAGGTGATGAGGTAGGGAGCGATGGAGCAGATCTTTATGAATAAACTTTTGAACATGATTATGAAGGTCATCAAACCGCTGAGAAGCTTCTGGGGCCTTGCAGTCTCTGTATGAATCAATTCAAACACAAAACTTTCACAAATTGGAGAACAGGACGATGGTGACGGGTCATAACTCACTATGGCGTGGCGGGTTTATTAATTCGTCGTTGGGGAAACATACAAAGACCTGAAGTCAGCGGGACATCTTGACTGATGAGGGGGGAACACTGATGATGGAGCGGGGAGTTTGGTTAGCTCAGGGTATATCTCCTTGTACAGTCTCACCGTGTGTGTGTGAGAGAGAGAGAGAGAGAGAGAGAGAGAGAGAGAGAGAGAGAGAGAGAGAGAGAGAGAGAGAGAGAGAGAGAGAGAGAGAGAGAGAGAGAGAGAGAGAGAGAGAGAGAGAGAGAGAGAGAGAGAGAGAGAGAGACTTCTCCTTTGTCTGATTCTCTATTATTCCTTTCCTTGCCCTCCGTGTCCACCCATGGGGTGAGGAGGATGGTGGAGGAGGATATTGGGGGAGGTTAAGGAAGAATGGGGAGAGGGTGGGAGTTAATTAATAGTGGTAGAACCGGACCTTAATACCCAGGACTCATGTGTGGATAGTTTACACCAATACCCAGGACTCGTGTGTGGATAGTTTACACCAAAGCTCAGGACTCGTGTGTGGATAGTTTACACCAAAGCTCAGGACTCGTGTGTGGATAGTTTACACCAATACCCAGGACTCATGTGTGGATAGTTTACACCAAAGCTCAGGACTCGTGTGTGGATAGTTTACACCAAAGCTCAGGACTCGTGTGTGGATAGTTTACACCAATACCCAGGACTCATGTGTGGATAGTTTACACCAATACCCAGGACTCATGTGTGGATAGTTTACACCAATACCCAGGACTCGTGTGTGGATAGTTTACACCAATACCCAGGACTCGTGTGTGGATAGTTTACACCAATACCCAGGACTCGTGTGTGGATAGTTTACACCAATACCCAGGACTCATGTGTGGATAGTTTACACCAAAGCTCAGGACTCGTGTGTGGATAGTTTACACCAATACCCAGGACTCATGTGTGGATAGTTTACACCAATACCCAGGACTCGTGTGTGGATAGTTTACACCAAAGCTCAGGACTCGTGTGTGGATAGTTTACACCAATACCCAGGACTCGTGTGTGGATAGTTTACACCAAAGCTCAGGACTCGTGTGTGGATAGTTTACACCAATACCCAGGACTCGTGTGTGGATAGTTTACACCAAAGCTCAGGACTCGTGTGTGGATAGTTTACACCAAAGCTCAGGACTCGTGTGTGGATAGTTTACACCAATACCCAGGACTCGTGTGTGGATAGTTTACACCAAAGCTCAGGACTCGTGTGTGGATAGTTTACACCAAAGCTCAGGACTCGTGTGTGGATAGTTTACACCAATACCCAGGACTCGTGTGTGGATAGTTTACACCAAAGCTCAGGACTCGTGTGTGGATAGTTTACACCAATACCCAGGACTCATGTGTGGATAGTTTACACCAATACCCAGGACTCATGTGTGGATAGTTTACACCAATACCCAGGACTCATGTGTGGATAGTTTACACCAATACCCAGGACTCATGTGTGGATAGTTTACACCAATACCCAGGACTCGTGTGTGGATAGTTTACACCAAAGCTCAGGACTCGTGTGTGGATAGTTTACACCAATACCCAGGACTCGTGTGTGGATAGTTTACACCAATACCCAGGACTCATGTGTGGATAGTTTACACCAATACCCAGGACTCGTGTGTGGATAGTTTACACCAAAGCTCAGGACTCGTGTGTGGATAGTTTACACCAAAGCTCAGGACTCGTGTGTGGATAGTTTACACCAATACCCAGGACTCATGTGTGGATAGTTTACACCAATACCCAGGACTCATGTGTGGATAGTTTACACCAATACCCAGGACTCATGTGTGGATAGTTTACACCAATACCCAGGACTCGTGTGTGGATAGTTTACACCAAAGCTCAGGACTCGTGTGTGGATAGTTTACACCAATACCCAGGACTCATGTGTGGATAGTTTACACCAAAGCTCAGGACTCGTGTGTGGATAGTTTACACCAATACCCAGGACTCATGTGTGGATAGTTTACACCAATACCCAGGACTCGTGTGTGGATAGTTTACACCAAAGCTCAGGACTCGTGTGTGGATAGTTTACACCAATACCCAGGACTCGTGTGTGGATAGTTTACACCAATACCCAGGACTCGTGTGTGGATAGTTTACACCAATACCCAGGACTCGTGTGTGGATAGTTTACACCAAAGCTCAGGACTCGTGTGTGGATAGTTTACACCAAAGCTCAGGACTCGTGTGTGGATAGTTTACACCAATACCCAGGACTCGTGTGTGGATAGTTTACACCAAAGCTCAGGACTCGTGTGTGGATAGTTTACACCAATACCCAGGACTCATGTGTGGATAGTTTACACCAATACCCAGGACTCGTGTGTGGATAGTTTACACCAATACCCAGGACTCATGTGTGGATAGTTTACACCAATACCCAGGACTCATGTGTGGATAGTTTACACCAATACCCAGGACTCATGTGTGGATAGTTTACACCAATACCCAGGACTCGTGTGTGGATAGTTTACACCAATACCCAGGACTCATGTGTGGATAGTTTACACCAATACCCAGGACTCATGTGTGGATAGTTTACACCAATACCCAGGACTCATGTGTGGATAGTTTACACCAATACCCAGGACTCGTGTGTGGATAGTTTACACCAATACCCAGGACTCGTGTGTGGATAGTTTACACCAATACCCAGGACTCATGTGTGGATAGTTTACACCAATACCCAGGACTCATGTGTGGATAGTTTACACCAAAGCTCAGGACTCGTGTGTGGATAGTTTACACCAAAGCTCAGGACTCGTGTGTGGATAGTTTACACCAAAGCTCAGGACTCGTGTGTGGATAGTTTACACCAAAGCTCAGGACTCGTGTGTGGATAGTTTACACCAAAGCTCAGGACTCGTGTGTGGATAGTTTACACCAAAGCTCAGGACTCGTGTGTGGATAGTTTACACCAAAGCTCAGGACTCGTGTGTGGATAGTTTACACCAAAGCTCAGGACTCGTGTGTGGATAGTTTACACCAATACCCAGGACTCATGTGTGGATAGTTTACACCAATACCCAGGACTCGTGTGTGGATAGTTTACACCAATACCCAGGACTCGTGTGTGGATAGTTTACACCAATACCCAGGACTCATGTGTGGATAGTTTACACCAATACCCAGGACTCGTGTGTGGATAGTTTACACCAATACCCAGGACTCGTGTGTGGATAGTTTACACCAATACCCAGGACTCATGTGTGGATAGTTTACACCAATACCCAGGACTCGTGTGTGGATAGTTTACACCAATACCCAGGACTCATGTGTGGATAGTTTACACCAATACCCAGGACTCGTGTGTGGATAGTTTACACCAATACCCAGGACTCATGTGTGGATAGTTTACACCAATACCCAGGACTCATGTGTGGATAGTTTACACCAATACCCAGGACTCGTGTGTGGATAGTTTACACCAATACCCAGGACTCGTGTGTGGATAGTTTACACCAATACCCAGGACTCATGTGTGGATAGTTTACACCAATACCCAGGACTCATGTGTGGATAGTTTACACCAATACCCAGGACTCATGTGTGGATAGTTTACACCAATACCCAGGACTCATGTGTGGATAGTTTACACCAAAGCTCAGGACTCGTGTGTGGATAGTTTACACCAATACCCAGGACTCATGTGTGGATAGTTTACACCAATACCCAGGACTCATGTGTGGATAGTTTACACCAATACCCAGGACTCATGTGTGGATAGTTTACACCAATACCCAGGACTCATGTGTGGATAGTTTACACCAATACCCAGGACTCGTGTGTGGATAGTTTACACCAATACCCAGGACTCATGTGTGGATAGTTTACACCAATACCCAGGACTCGTGTGTGGATAGTTTACACCAAAGCTCAGGACTCGTGTGTGGATAGTTTACACCAAAGCTCAGGACTCGTGTGTGGATAGTTTACACCAATACCCAGGACTCGTGTGTGGATAGTTTACACCAATACCCAGGACTCGTGTGTGGATAGTTTACACCAATACCCAGGACTCATGTGTGGATAGTTTACACCAAAGCTCAGGACTCGTGTGTGGATAGTTTACACCAATACCCAGGACTCGTGTGTGGATAGTTTACACCAATACCCAGGACTCGTGTGTGGATAGTTTACACCAATACCCAGGACTCATGTGTGGATAGTTTACACCAATACCCAGGACTCGTGTGTGGATAGTTTACACCAATACCCAGGACTCGTGTGTGGATAGTTTACACCAATACCAGGACTCATGTGTGGATAGTTTACACCAATACCCAGGACTCGTGTGTGGATAGTTTACACCAAAGCTCAGGACTCGTGTGTGGATAGTTTACACCAAAGCTCAGGACTCGTGTGTGGATAGTTTACACCAATACCCAGGACTCATGTGTGGATAGTTTACACCAATACCCAGGACTCATGTGTGGATAGTTTACACCAATACCCAGGACTCATGTGTGGATAGTTTACACCAATACCCAGGACTCATGTGTGGATAGTTTACACCAAAGCTCAGGACTCGTGTGTGGATAGTTTACACCAATACCCAGGACTCATGTGTGGATAGTTTACACCAATACCCAGGACTCGTGTGTGGATAGTTTACACCAATACCCAGGACTCATGTGTGGATAGTTTACACCAATACCCAGGACTCATGTGTGGATAGTTTACACCAATACCCAGGACTCATGTGTGGATAGTTTACACCAATACCCAGGACTCATGTGTGGATAGTTTACACCAATACCCAGGACTCATGTGTGGATAGTTTACACCAATACCCAGGACTCATGTGTGGATAGTTTACACCAATACCCAGGACTCGTGTGTGGATAGTTTACACCAATACCCAGGACTCGTGTGTGGATAGTTTACACCAATACCCAGGACTCGTGTGTGGATAGTTTACACCAATACCCAGGACTCGTGTGTGGATAGTTTACACCAATACCCAGGACTCATGTGTGGATAGTTTACACCAATACCCAGGACTCATGTGTGGATAGTTTACACCAATACCCAGGACTCATGTGTGGATAGTTTACACCAATACCCAGGACTCGTGTGTGGATAGTTTACACCAATACCCAGGACTCATGTGTGGATAGTTTACACCAAAGCTCAGGACTCGTGTGTGGATAGTTTACACCAATACCCAGGACTCATGTGTGGATAGTTTACACCAATACCCAGGACTCGTGTGTGGATAGTTTACACCAATACCCAGGACTCATGTGTGGATAGTTTACACCAATACCCAGGACTCGTGTGTGGATAGTTTACACCAATACCCAGGACTCATGTGTGGATAGTTTACACCAATACCCAGGACTCATGTGTGGATAGTTTACACCAATACCCAGGACTCGTGTGTGGATAGTTTACACCAAAGCTCAGGACTCGTGTGTGGATAGTTTACACCAATACCCAGGACTCATGTGTGGATAGTTTACACCAATACCCAGGACTCATGTGTGGATAGTTTACACCAATACCCAGGACTCGTGTGTGGATAGTTTACACCAATACCCAGGACTCATGTGTGGATAGTTTACACCAATACCCAGGACTCATGTGTGGATAGTTTACACCAAAGCTCAGGACTCGTGTGTGGATAGTTTACACCAAAGCTCAGGACTCGTGTGTGGATAGTTTACACCAAAGCTCAGGACTCGTGTGTGGATAGTTTACACCAAAGCTCAGGACTCGTGTGTGGATAGTTTACACCAATACCCAGGACTCATGTGTGGATAGTTTACACCAATACCCAGGACTCATGTGTGGATAGTTTACACCAATACCCAGGACTCATGTGTGGATAGTTTACACCAATACCCAGGACTCATGTGTGGATAGTTTACACCAAAGCTCAGGACTCGTGTGTGGATAGTTTACACCAAAGCTCAGGACTCGTGTGTGGATAGTTTACACCAATACCCAGGACTCATGTGTGGATAGTTTACACCAATACCCAGGACTCATGTGTGGATAGTTTACACCAATACCCAGGACTCATGTGTGGATAGTTTACACCAATACCCAGGACTCATGTGTGGATAGTTTACACCAATACCCAGGACTCATGTGTGGATAGTTTACACCAAAGCTCAGGACTCGTGTGTGGATAGTTTACACCAATACCCAGGACTCGTGTGTGGATAGTTTACACCAATACCCAGGACTCGTGTGTGGATAGTTTACACCAATACCCAGGACTCATGTGTGGATAGTTTACACCAATACCCAGGACTCATGTGTGGATAGTTTACACCAAAGCTCAGGACTCGTGTGTGGATAGTTTACACCAATACCCAGGACTCATGTGTGGATAGTTTACACCAATACCCAGGACTCATGTGTGGATAGTTTACACCAATACCCAGGACTCATGTGTGGATAGTTTACACCAATACCCAGGACTCATGTGTGGATAGTTTACACCAATACCCAGGACTCATGTGTGGATAGTTTACACCAATACCCAGGATTCGTGTGTGGATAGTTTACACCAATACCCAGGACTCATGTGTGGATAGTTTACACCAAAGCTCAGGACTCGTGTGTGGATAGTTTACACCAATACCCAGGACTCATGTGTGGATAGTTTACACCAATACCCAGGACTCATGTGTGGATAGTTTACACCAATACCCAGGACTCGTGTGTGGATAGTTTACACCAATACCCAGGACTCGTGTGTGGATAGTTTACACCAATACCCAGGACTCGTGTGTGGATAGTTTACACCAATACCCAGGATTCGTGTGTGGATAGTTTACACCAATACCCAGGACTCATGTGTGGATAGTTTACACCAAAGCTCAGGACTCGTGTGTGGATAGTTTACACCAATACCCAGGACTCATGTGTGGATAGTTTACACCAAAGCTCAGGACTCGTGTGTGGATAGTTTACACCAATACCCAGGACTCATGTGTGGATAGTTTACACCAACACCCAGGACTCGTGTGTGGATAGTTTACACCAATACCCAGGACTCGTGTGTGGATAGTTTACACCAATACTCAGGACTCGTGGGTAGATAGTTTACATCCAGACCCAGGACTCACAGATACAAAGTCTCTACTTCTACCACTCTACCTAGACCCAGGACTCGCGAGTGCAGTCTCCACCCAGACCCAGGACTCGTGGGTACATATTATGTACCTGAACCCTGAACTGGCGGGTGCAGGGGTAACACGTCCACCTAAGACTGTGGGCATGCACGGTACACAAGCTGTGAGTGTGGGAGTACCACAGTAACACTGGTGACATTATACCGTGAACTGCACTTCTTCACCGTTCCTCACGCTATGTTGTCACCTCCTTCTCATGACCTTACTACGACTGGTGGCCGAGGCAACAGACGTGGTCCACAGCAGCACAGACCCCCCCCCCACCTGCAAAGTCGAGGACTCCTCCTCACCCACCACACCCTCCGGCATATCAACCAGCTGGAGAATAGCAATGAAATAACACAATGAAGCAGAGAGAAAATACACTGACATGATCATTTTACAGGCCGACGTAAAGGGAGTGATTACACCCGCAGGTTACTCTGGGGGAAACAGGACTTATCTGCTACTCTCTACATAAAAGAGAATTTGAAATACGTACATATTACATCGTCATCCTTGGAAAAGTTTATCATTGATCATAAGCTTTTTATTCACGGATGATGGAAATGATTCATTTTTTTTGTGTTTTCTCGTCAATTTTTTTTTTTTATGTTGATACTTTGTGCAAATTTCCTGCCGCATGGCTGGCTGGTTGCTGGTTGTGTTGCAGTGGCGTACCACAGTGTCCTTACGTCGGCTAGATCAGCAGTGACCGGGTGGTGAAAGGTCTTATTCCGCATCCATAAAAGACATCATCGTACACTCACATTAAGTTCCATGAATGATTCAGATTCATGATGCATTGTACATTTCTCATCGATACATACAGAGACTGTGGTCAATGTTCTATACATATGTTATCAACATATGACATATTGCATATTGCAAGACTCACCTGAAAGTGTCATGGTTACATGCTGTGTTTAGGTGGATGCCTGTATCCTGCGTTAACTCCTACCAGGACTTTGGCACCAATGCGCCAGGATTGATCCTTGCATTGATACTCCCACCTCCCCCTTGGGTTCCCCCATATTCCGTGTTCCTTTCACTTCTGATATGTGTGCTCTCTTCGTCAACCTCTCCTCACTCATCCTCTCCATACGTCCAAACAGTTTCAGCTCACCCTCTTCAGCTCTCGCACTCCTCTTACTACCACACTCTCTTTCTCTCTCATATCTTATTCGATCAACTCTCCTCAAACCACAAATTGTCCTTAAACATCTAATTTCCAACATATTCATCCTATGCTTCACACCTTTGTCTGAGACCCACGCCTCGCATCCGTACAGCACCATCAAATATACCTTCAGAAGCAGTGACCTATCCCTCCACACAGTCGTCACCCATCCTATGTCTTCCTTCAACTCACATGGTCCATTCGCTGCTACGTCCACTCCCAGATATCTAAGACACCCCACTTCCATGTAATTCTCTCTTCTCAAACTCGCAGTCCTATAACTTGTCACGTTTTCACTGCTAAACCTAATAACCTTCATTTTCTTCACATTTACTCTCAACTCTCTTCTTACATAAACTCTTCAGTAGTTTCTCACTTGAATGTGACACTACCACCGTGTCATCAGCAGACAACAACTGACTCACCTAACTGGCCTCACATCCCCGGCAGACTACATACCTGCTCCTCTTTCTAAGACCTTTGTACTTACCTCCCTCACCATCCCATTCGTAAACAGATTAGATAGCCATGGTGACATCACGCCGCAGACCCATCTTCACATTAAACCACTCGCCCTTCTCTCTACCTACACGAACACATACATGCCGGACTCGATAAAAAAAAATACCCTCCTCGCCGCTTCTAATAGCTTTCCTCCCACACCATATATTCGCAGTACCACGTAAGTATTATCATTATCATTATGATTACCGTAGGACCTCTTCTTCTAGAGAGAGTCCTGGTATTATCCAAGACCTCTTTCTAAACGCTCCAGCTGCCAAGGCTGCACTACTGCCAGTAGCTGGGAAGTGTGAACTCGTTTGGAGTAAGGTCTGACGAGACTGTACATCTTATGATACAGCCTCACCAAAGGTGAGTTTCTACTAGCGGTGTAAACTCACTTGTCTCGCTGTTTCTTCCTCACTTGTCTCACTGTCTCTCCCCTCACTCATCTCGCTATCTCTCTCTCTCACTTGTCTTGCCCTCTCTCCCCTCACTTGTCTCGCTGTCTTTACCCCTCGCATGGCTCGCTGTCTCTACGCTCTCTCATCTCACAGTCTTTCTCTCACTTCTCTCGACCTCTCTCCCCTCACTTGCCTCACTGTCTCTCCCCTACTATCCTCAATGTCTCTCCTTCACTTACCACACTGTCACTCTCCTTCTTTCCTCATTATCTCTCCCCCGTTAGCCTCAATGACTCTCCCCCGTTTGTCACCTCACACTCTCAGTCTTTCTTGCCTCACTATCTCTCCCTCACTTACCTCATAGTTCTTTCTTACATTCCTCAATGTTGCTCTCTCACTTACCTCACAATTGTTCCTCATTTCCTTCACTATCTCTCACCCACTCCCAGTTACCTCGCAGTTCTTCTCCACTTGCTCCAATGTCTCTCCCTCACTTACCTCACTCTCTCTCCCCACTTGCCTCACAGTACTCCCTCACTAGCCTCACTGTCTCTCTTGCTCATATCCCCTGTGTGTGACCCTGGTGAGCAGGGCGGCTGGCTCTCACCACGATGTTCAACACTGACGAAACTTTGTTGTTCATGTCTTCGGCGGGGGCGGGAGAGAGGCGAGGAGGAGAGAGCAAGAGATGGAGGAATAAACAAAGAAGGAGGGAGGAAGGAGAGGGAAGAGGGACGGAGGGAATGAAGGGAAGAAGGGAAGAGGGTAAGGGAGGGATGAAGGAGTATATGGGAAGGCCAGATAACGAATGACCTGATGGTTTTCATCCACTGGAGGACTGTAGGAGTATCCTTAAGGCTTCACTGGTATAGATGGAGACAGGGTATAGATGAAGCAGAGGGTCGCTCTCCTGCCCGCCAGCTCCTCCGGTGCAACAGCCGGAAGGGGAGTAACACCGAGGGAACATCGTAGAGTAAACTGATATGGAAATACGACAGGGAAGGATCTGATAGGAAACGATCTGATGAGAAAGGATCTGATAGGAAAGGGTCTGCTGAGAAAGGTTCTAATAGGAAAGAAACTTATAGGAAAGGGTCTAATCGTAGAGGATCTAATGGGAAAGGATCTGATAGTAAAGAATCTAATGACATTCTGACAGGAAAGGATCAAATGGGAAAGGTTCTAATTGAAAAGGAACTAACACGAAAGGATCTAATAGAAAAGAATCTGATAGAAAAGGATCTGACGGGAAAGGATATGATGAAAGCCTCCTGATTCTCTGTGGGTAAAGGACCTCATCCTTTCAAGCTTAACAAAAAAAAAAAAAGAAGGTTGCAATGCGTGCATGTGACAGTATTGCTCATGACCCGGTGTAACCACTTGATAACTTCACTAACGTAGTTTTCCGTTGTGTCAGGTGTACTGCGAGTCTTCATTCTGACAACATCAGATGTGTGATTCATTTCCGTGTTCTACACCTCCACTACCGAGGAATCCTTTACCCTTGTGTCTCGTACATCTCCTTCCCTTTAACTTCATATTGCTGCTTCTGCTCACAGTATCCCGCCCTCACAGGAAGCGATCATTGGGAGTGGCTTCTCTTTTTTTTTTGATACATGCTCGAGTCTCCTCACCTCAGCGAGGCTACAGCAGGAACTGAGTCGTCCAAGGAATGAGTTCCCGTTCTGCTCCTCCTCCTCCTTGTGAACGGCCATGTACTCATGAATTTTTCGACTGGTGTTTACATACATGACGTTGACGATCTTGACAGTGACACTGATAGTTGATAGATCTGAAGCCGAATTAACCAAGCAGGTGATCTTGTCTCTACGTTCTTGTAGGTAATAATATTCTTGGATTCTGAGCACTTCTGTTACATCTGTTGCATGTACTAAAAGACTCTGCGCTTCCTTAGAAAAATTGATTCAAAATCTCTAGGCTTTTTTTTCCATAAAGTTTATTCGCGTGAGACAATATATACATTTTTTTTTTTAGATCTCTTTAATTTTTTCCTTTTGTGTTGAAATTGGTGGCAGACACTGATCAACATATTTAAGATATGGTCTGACTGAGGCAGGTGTCTTATAGAATAGATATTATGCCTTTCGTGTTATAAATCATATCTCTATCTATGAAACCTAACATCTCACTTGCTTCATCATTCGGTGATAAACATTACTTGGCGTATCTTAGGCCATTACCGACCATTACTGCAATCTTTATCTGTTTGCACTGCTAATGATGAGTTGCCCAATATATCATAATTGTGATTAATGGCGATTCGTGTTTCTGTCTTCAAAGTGCAATACTTTAAAAGTGTCTTCTCCGATCTATTTTTTTTCTACATAACCTTAGACCAGTGCAATAATTTCCTTTTATTTCTTTGAATGACTGAGTAACCTCCCTCTGCATGTAATATATTTCCTAATTTCAAATTCTCGCCAAACTTCGTGATTTGACAAAGGTGTATGTCTCCCGAACATTAACCTTGATATATGATTTATATCGAGTCCCAGGACTGATCCTTGTGGTAGCACACTCGTCACGCTGAGCCAGACTCTTGCCTCCTAATGTAACATCGCTGGGGATCATCTCTCTATGCATCAGTCTGCAATGCACACACACGTAATTCAAAGTTCCCCCTCACTGTCTTTGACGACGTACATTACCAAACACTATATTGGAAGATGATGGTAAGATGAGTGTACGTAGACAAGGGATGAGGTCACTGATGCTGTGTACGCTAGAGGATGATAATATTGCATTGAACTCGTAATCTACATGGATGGAGACAAGATGGTAAAACAGGTGGTAGATTCTCACTCTAACTCTTCGACGCATCATAATAACTACGGGGAAGCACTGTGTAGTGAAGTAAGAGTATACTACTATGGGAATTTTATAGGAAAGGACCAATGGACAACATATTTGGATCTCTGTCGGATACTTTGTGCAGAACGTGTTTTTGTTTATCATCCGTACACACACAAAAAAGAGAAAATGTAAATATAAGCATGTTGTGTCGTCCTTCCTGAACGTATTTATTTAATGATGATTGATATTCTAGTTTGTATATCGATGTGAAGAAAATGTAATGAGGGTTTCTACCTTCACGCCATCTGGTGGTCGCACTTTCTCCTGGTCGTCTAACTTCGACTTTAGTTAGATGAAACGATTACCAACATTCATAATTACATTCTCTCTAACTTCAGATATTCATTTTCAGTCAGTGACTCGCCAAACTGTCATGAGTTATTTTGTCGTAAACATTTAATCATTTGGAAAAATGATATCACATATTCTTGTCTAGATCATGAGATTTTACATCTCTGTGTTACATCATAACATTAATTCCTGAGTGATGGAATTAATTTTGTTGGTCTTTTATGCATTTGTTTTAGTTTTTTCTTCGTCTCTGATATGGTGACCAGGAGTGAGCAGCTGATTGTAAATCATTGTCTGACGAGGGCGTTGTAAAGATTGTGGTAATACCGTATCTTTCACTTTATAACGAATTATCACTTCAAAACATCTTACGTCTAAAAAATTACTTCTACATGAAGGCTTTCTGAATCTTTCATGTTCAGGTCTGATATCGTTATGACCAAAATGCATTTTGTGGTGTCGGTAAACTTTAAGAGGTTTCTTGGTGAGTTCTGTCTCACGGTGGGGTGTGAGGGTGAGGGTATGTGTGAGAGTACATGGGAAGGATAGATAACAGACACCCTAAAAGCTTACATGGGTCTATCTGCTGGAGGTCAGTAATACAAAATTACATTCGAGATTACAGAATAGTGAAGCAGAATGCCTCTCCACACCCACCATTCCCCTCAGCACATCAGCTAGCAGGAAAATACCTATGAAGGAACACAAAGTGATGTAGACAAATTGCACCGACGTGCATATTTCACAGGAAAACACATTTTGATTTGATATCAGCCGCCGGATACTCTGGAGAAAAAGTGTTTTAGCTTCTCACATGTAAGTACGGAAGAGGAGTTGACACACGAACGTATCATATATCATTCTTCATCAGTCAGTCACGCTCAGTGATGACTGAACCAGTGAACCATCTGTGTGACAGTGACAAGTGTGTCGTGTTCTCGGTACGTTTGATAATATCTGCTTGTAGTTCATGCCGGTGAATCATCTATCATTCTATCACTGAGACGTTTAGAAATATATTATGTAGATAATGAACTTACCTGGTGTACTGCTGGTTAGCGTTGCTGACGATCAGTCATGCGCGGGGCAACCAAGGATCGAATCCTCTGTTTCCTGTCGCTACCTCGCTGACGCGGGAAACGGCGATCAAGTATTACAATAACAGTAATATATATATATATATATATATATATATATATATATATATATATATATATATATATATATATATATATATATATACACGAACAAAGTGCATGTGAACGCGCACCTTCATAGAACATACAAACCACCAACAGCCAACAGCCAGGATCGAACCCAGGGACCCCTATGCAACAGGCGGGAGCGCTACCGCTACATATAATCAGAGATGACTTTCACTGAGGTATACATACTCCTGCTCTTCCCATCTCGGCTCTACAGATAAAATGTTCTTCATGGTTTATATCTCGTGGAAGTTATTACATGTATGAGGAATACGTTTTGTTCCTCTGCTTTCTCAGGTTATTCATACAGGTGAACACCGGGTCGAAATACTTGTTTGTTAGGAAAGTAACTTTCTTTATCGTTCGTTAAGGAGCAGGTAACGCGGATAATGGAAGATACACTAAACTCTGATCATTTTCTTACTCTTTATATGTATGATGAATTCCTTCGTGTCTTCCTCTTATCGCGACAGATTCTCTTTTAGGTGATGCTAAGTTACCCCAGACTTGCTCCTTGTGATCTTAGATACCTTTCTGAGCGTCAGAGTTATCCTTCTATTTACATATCGTATAGCATTTGTTTTACGTCTGGTTAAGGATATTTGTCTCATTTTTCTTTTTCCATACAGTCTCCAATTCTTTATAGATTCCCTTTCTTTCTTTTTTTTTCCCTGGGAATTTCATCCCTCAAAGGAAAGGTATTTTATGTGAGTAGTTGCAGCGCATCTTTTATAAATGTACTGACAACTAAGAGCTTGATCCATGTTCTCTACATAATAGTCCAACTCGTTTTAATAAAAGTTTGGTGATGTGATGTTTGGTAGCCATCAGGCGTTATGCATAATAGAAAAACATTAGCTTAAAGTGAACCTGATGGTATTGTGGTCTGTGTTACCCAACGTTTCATCGACCTCACTAAAGGTAATTAAGTCCCTGACGTGGGTAGGACAGGGACCTTAGGGTGAGGAAGGATAGGGAAGAATGCATGGGAAGCTGGCATGGGTAGGGCAGGGTCCTTAGGGTGAGGAAAGGTAGGGGAAGAATGCATGGGAAGCTGACGTGGGTAGGACAGGGACCTAAGGGTGAGGAAGGGTAGGGAAGAGGGGCGAGTGTGGGTTGCATGGGAAGGACAGATAACAGGAGACCTCATGGTCCATAAAGAGGTTAACTACGGTCATAACCTTATTTGCGGTAGAAACAGGATAGTAAAGCTGAAGACACCTCCCCACCCACCACTCCCTCTGGCTCAACAGACGGCAGGAAAAATGAATAAAAAGAATACAGCTGGGAAAGGGTACCATGGACAGTACTGACAGCACATTGCCATGATAGTGTTCATAGGAAAGTAAGGATGGGACAAGTTCCCACCGGACTGAGCTCTGAGACAGATGATCCTCACTGTGTGTAAAGGAACCTTATTCTCCCCCTTCTTGAAACAGACCTTCATTTTTGCTGGTAAGAGCTGTCACTGATGTAATAGTCTAGCCTTGATCTGAAGGTACTGATAGTCCTCACAATGTTCTATCGCTCTACAACTGAAATATTATCTCCTATCTTGTTCATGTCATTATATCTGGTCGTTAAATCTCTATCTAATGTGAAGAAAGTTTCGTATTGTTGTCGACATTATTTTGTATTTCTATAACTATTAGATTCTCTTAAGGTCTGCCTAATTTTTTTTCTTTAGGAGGAGAAAACTTACATATATATTGCTAAGTGACGGAATTAGTTTTGTTGCTCTTCTCTGAATTCACCCTAGACTTTCTTCATATTTGATGAATTCGGAGACAAGACTTTAAGGACGTATTCCAAATGCGGTCTGCCCAGGGAGGGATGGAGGCAAAGGGAGGTGGGGAGGCTAGGGATGAAGGAGGGTAGGAGGGAGGCATGGGAGATGGGGTGGTTAGAGAAGGGAAAGGTATAAAGTAGACAAGGGAGGGAGGGAAGGAGGTTAGGGAGGGAAAGAGGAAGAGGTAGGCAGGGAAGGAGTCATAAGGGAAGTGAAACATACGAGAGAGACAGGAAGGTGGGGAGGCTAGGGTAATTGAAGGAGGTAGGGGAGGTGGGGAGGTTGAGGTAATTGGAGGGTAGGAGGGAGGGTGGGGAGGGTAGGAGGGAGGCTGGAGAGGGTAGGAGAGAAGGGGACGGGTACAAACACACCAGCACCTCCAACAAGGTTTTGCCTGAGGCAGAGCTAACACGTAGCGCTCACCACACCTCCTGCTTGTTCGCAACACCCGCGTCCTCTGGTGGTGCACACATGGCAGACTTGTCTCTCCCCGGTTCATTCGAGTCTGCTCTCAACCATTTGTCGAGTCTTCTTTCCAATGTTTTAATCTTTACGTCCATTATGTCCTCTAATCTCCTCGGGCAAAACAGTGGAGCTCTCTCCATTATTCATGCAGGGATCCCAGATATTTTTGTTCGGTGTCTTGTTCATCTGTGCCGAGGAAGATTTACCGATTTCAGTTGCTCTGTTTCACCTTGTTTGCAAAACAATTAAAAGTCAGGATCTTTTCTTTGATTTATTCTATTTTCATACATGATTTGCCATGAATATCATCATTCTCTTCTTTCTAAACTTTCTTTAGTCAAGGTCTTTCAATCTCTCATGAGAGTTTAGGTGTTTTAAACTCTTACTTACAAAATATTTATTTCACTCCAGTTTATTGACTTAAACTTCCTGAGTTGGTGACAGTAAAACACACCAGCGGTTCTCTCTCTCTCTCTCTCTCTCTCTCTCTCTCTCTCTCTCTCTCTCTCTCTCTCTCTCTCTCTCTCTCTCTCTCTCTCTCTCGTGGTGAACGTTCTCATAATCCTACCGTTCATTATCTGCCTCGAGAGCATCATATTCTCAACGTGGTCTTCCAATCTTACCTATGGTGACTCCTGGATCTCTGATGTTTACCAGACTTACAATATCCTTCCATGTTGAGCCTTTCTTATGTGTCCACTGTTACAGTGTTCGTCATTTCGTGACACTTTGTTATGTGTCCACTGTTACAGTGTTCGTCATTTCGTGACACTTTGTTATGTGTCCACTGTTACAGTGTTCGTCGTTACGTGACACTTTGTTATGTGTCCACTGTTACAGTGTTCGTCGTTACGTGACACTTTGTTATGTGTCCACTGTTACAGTGTTCGTCGTTTCATGACACTTTGTTATGTGTCCACTGTTACAGTGTTCGTCGTTACGTGACACTTTGTTATGTGTCCACCGTTACAGTGTTCGTCGTTACGTGACACTCTGTTATGTGTCCACTGTTACAGTGTTCGTCGTTTCATGATATATTTGTTCAGGTTTTTCTTCAGTTCTCTTCTTGCCCATCTTTACATCATTCCCTGTGGCAATGTTTTCGTTGCTTTCTGATCCTGGTATTCGACTGACCCAGGTGTTGCCTGCAGAACACCTGACGTTGTGTCTTCTCCTTCTCTTCCTACATCTGACGTCATCATTATCAAAAGCACTTAGGATGGTTATCTTGACTTATGACGTAACTAACAGACCGTCTTCCGTAAACATCATTCTCTTTGTTATTCATCACAATCTCCTTCATCCATTTCCTTTTTAATGTTGTCTTACGTGTCACGTTTCGTTTAGGTCTCTTGTGCACTGCTATAGTTTATCTTATCATAGTTAGGAGATAGTGTCCAGGGGAGTGGCAGTGGGTATGCAGGCAGGGAGATAGGGATGACGAGGGTGGCAGGGGAGGTATACGGGCAGGGGTTTTGGATACGACGAGGGTGGCAGGGGAGGTATGTGAGCAGGGGGATAGGGACGACGAGGGTGGCAGGGGAGGTATACGGGCAGGGGGATGGGGACGACGAGGGTGGCAGGGGAGGTATACGAGCAGGGGGATAGGGACGACGAGGGTGGCAGGGAAGGTATACGGGCAGGGGGATGGGGACGACGAGGGTGGCAGGGGAGGTATACGGGCAAGGGGATATAGGGACGACGAGGGTGGCAGGGAAGGTATACGGGCAGGGGGTTTTGGGGACGACGAGGGTGGCAGGGGAGGTATGTGGGCAGGGGGATATGGGGACGACGAGGATGAAATCAAAAGAAACCTCCTGGTGCGGTTATTGGTCTACAGTCGACCCAGCTGTTCATCCTCTCATCGGTTCTGGTCGACAAAATGGATACCTGGCTTGTCTACGTACAGGTCCATCCTCCATGCCTCGGTCCTTCCTACCAGATTGTCTGCGCCTGAATCTTCAGGCAGACTTCCTGGGAGTTGGCTACGTTTCTTAATTTCGTGTCGTCTGGGAAATTTCGAAATTCTACCGGCGAGTTGTGTCTCTAGGGTCAGTGATGTAGGTGGTGGTGAAGAGGTATACGCCGTGGCCCTAGGGATGAGCCTTGCGGAACTCCCCGAGACATGTAAAGCCAGTCGGATGCTTCCCCAAGGAACACATCTCTTCTGTTTCCATTCAGAGAACCAGTCCGCTACCCACACACACAGATTCGATCTCCTATGCCGTGAGCTTTGATTCTATTTAGAAGTCTTTTATGTGGTACTGTATCGAAGGTTTTACGAGACATTCCAAGTTTATAAACATGGAATGACAATTGGTGACGGAAACGCCAGAGCAAAACATGACTCAATCAAAGGCCATTGCGCGCGAGAGGAAAAATGCGAGAAAAAGAATGTAGAAATACGTCAGGGCTCCGCAGGTGTAAGTAGATCTGACTCTTTAAAGTAGATAGGTCAAGGGAAAGGGAAAGGAACAAGCAGGAGGAGACAGCTTAGCTGTTTTAAGGAAATGAGGTATCATAATAGTCAATCCTGAAGTGGCAGGTCTCACCACAGTGACTGTGGGAATCAGCAGCCAGACACTTGCCGCGGATCAAAGCCTTCGTGGCGGCGACACGTGTGGACAGCTCACGAGAGCAATGGCCAGCGTCACACATGCAGAACAGAGGCAGAGCAGCAACACCGCGGTGGACAGAGGAGGATGGTGGAACAGAGATGATACCTGGAGACTTAAGGAGCCTCTAGAGAGCTTTTCATTCCACAATCGGTAAAAGAACTGCCTCAAATATGTGCGCAGTGCCTCCATACTAAGGCGATTAAAACCCTTGTTCATATAGAATAGATGCTCACATGACATATGATTCCAGTGCCCATAGAGCACTCCAGGACTCTGGGAAGCAGGACGGAGTGGAGAATATGGTTAATGCTATCACTTGGCTCCTGCTAAACTTCGAGATTCAGTTGGATTTCGAATCGGGAATGAGAATGCGATTCGATTCGATATTTTCAAGTCTTCATTACTTCCTGCAAACAACTTCACAATATCTGACCACCACACAGCGCCGCATAAGACGACCACGAAAGGCACTATTTTTTTGTTTTATTCATGGACAAAGTTGTGGCACATTTGCTTTACAGGGAAACTAATAGAAAATTCTCATAGACTCATACACTGGAAGGATCTACTTTCCGTGTGCGAAGACATTTATTACACTTCTGTACCATTTTTCTTCATGATGATATGATATATTGCTTCTTTTTTTACAAGGATACACTGTGTCTTTTGTTTTCATGAAGATTTATATTTACACTCTGTACTAGTTGTTAGCAGAAGTAGTTTACATAAATAACGAAACCATAATCTGTTTCATATAGAAGTTAATCAGTTTTATGATATACCTCAACATCTATATCAACAAAGTCGTTTTGATTCGGTAAGAAAAGAAGATTATGAAATTCATGACCTTAGTTATTACAAGGTATATTGATATCGGTGAGATGTAAACACATGACACCTAGGAAGAGGAAGGAGGAGTTGCACTTCAGCGCTAATGAATTTAACCACTTTGCTGCTTCCACACTCCATGACGTACGAGAAAAGAGAACGAGTTTAAGAAGGAGACGAAGAGTGTGTTGAAGTGTGTGCTTAGTGGAATGATCAGCATGAGAATGAATCATTTATGAAGAGAAGAAAGAGTGTATGGGACAGAACACTGTGGAACAGTACTGTTGATAGGACAAGAAAGAGGGAAGTTGTGCCCTCACCAACTACTGCGGTGGATCAGCTACAGAGGAAGCCATGCACTGGGGAACAGAGAGCAGCCGGGGAAACTAAAGGAAGGGAGATCAGAAAAGCATTGCCTCATGCCGCACCCCTGTCAAATGCATTGAAGATGTCAAGAGCTACGACAAAAGAGAGAGAGAGAGAGAGAGAGAGAGAGAGAGAGAGAGAGAGAGAGAGAGAGAGAGAGAGAGAGAGAGAGAGAGAGAGAGAGAGAGAGAGAGAGAGAGAGTAGGGCGCTGCGAAAGCCGTATTGGTGATCAGAAAGAAAGGAATGAGGAGGTGGGAGTTTATGAGAATTTCAATGACCCTCGAGACAGCAAACGTGCCAGGGATCGGCCGATAGCTGGTAGGGTTCCTTTATTAGGGATGGTCTGCACTAAGGCGTGCTGCCAGGAAGGAAGAGTCTGGGTTGAAGGATGAGGTGAAATAGGCGAGCCAAGGGTCGGGGTTAGTTCAGAGGTACACTTCAGCAGGTGTCAAAGTGGGAAAATGTAGGAGGAAGGTTTGCGTTCAGTAGGAAATGGGTGGCGGAGGAGTAGACGTAGAATATTCCAAAGTAGAATTAGGAGAAAAATGAAATTTCAAAAGGCGTGGCTCTTTTATTTTTCAGCTGGAGAGTTAGCTACAGATTGAACAGGTCAGAAGAGAGGTCAGGTTGAACTGAAGAAGTGACTGAAAATAATTTCGGCAGTGGACCAGAAAGAATTATCGTTAAACGAAGAACCAGATCATTGCACTTTCTTATCTTTACGAAAGTGTGTTTGAATTTTTGACCAATAGCTTTGCAGTGTTTCCAAGCAAAAATGGAAGCAGCGGGAATCAGGGTTACGGGAGAATTGCAAGGCCCAATGCGCTCTGCCCTTGGTGCCACAAGGGCCGGACCATGACTAGGGGAGGAGGATGAGTGAGGAGACGATGCTTAAGAAAGTGTGCATATCAGATGTGGGAGAAAAAAGAAAACGAAGAAAGCAAGGATGAGGTGGGAGGGCACTTTGAAGGCTCTTGGCCTCAACATGCAGGAAGGTGCGAGGCGTGCAAAGGATTAAGCAAATTTGAGCGATGTGGTATACATGGGACGACGCGCTGACATCATACATAGAGTGTGGATGTGAACCAATGAGGCCATTTCTTCGCCTGTTACTGCCGCAAACGAAGGAAGTGTGTGTGTGTGTGTGTGTGTGTGTGTGTGTGTGTGTGTGTGTGTGTGTGTGTGTGTGTGTGTGTGTTACAGTGAAGGGAGCGACCGTGAGGGCGGCCAGCCAGCTGACCCAGGGTCTCCCGCTGGTGAGTATGGTCGTATCTTTTCATTTTTTTTTTTACTCTTATTGGCCAATGGCTGCCTGCCTGATGACCCTATTGTATCTGGCCGGCGGCTTGGCCACCTTACTGCGTCTGGCCGACGACCAGCTTCCTGGGTATTCTACAGTGTCTGGCCAGAGGCTGGCTGTTTGGCTGCATTTGGCCAGTGGCCGTCTGGCCGCCACACTGTATCGGCCAGTGGTTGTCTGGCCACCTCACTGTATCGGCCAGTGGCTGTCTGGCCGCTTCACTGTATCGGCCAGTGGCCGTCTGGCCGCCTCACTGTATCGGCCAGTGGTTGTCTGGCCGCCTCACTGTATCGGCCAGTGGTTGTCTGGCCGCCTCACTGTATCGGCCAGTGGCCGTCTGGCCGCCTCACTGTATCGGCCAGTGGCCGTCTGGCCGTCTCACTGTATCGGCCAGTGGCCGTCTGGCCACCTCACTGCGTCTGCCGTGCTGTCCGCGGGGTGTGATGGCGTGTTTATGGCCTAAGCTCAGTGACTCTTTGTGACCCTTGTAAGGAACTGACCAACGTCATGAGGGGGTAAGTGCAGGTGTCCCCAGCACCATCACACAGGTGTTCCCCAGCACCAACGTACAGGTGTGTTCCAGCACCATCATACAGGTGTGCCCCAGCACCATCATACAGGTGTCCCCCAGCACCATCATACAGGTGTCCCCCAGCACTATCATACAGGTGTCCCCCAGCACTATCATACAGGTGTGTTCCAGCACCATCATACAGGTGTCTCCAGCACCATCATACAGGTGTCCCCAGCACTATCATACAGGTGTGTTCCAGCACCATCATACAGGTGTCCCCAGCACTATCATACAGGTGTGTTCCAGCACCATCATACAGGTGTCCCCAGCACCATCATACATGTGTGCCCCACACCATCATACAGGTGTGTCCCAGCACCAACGCACAGGTGTCCCACAGCACCATCATACAGGTGTGCCCCAGCACCAACGTACAGGTGTGTCCCAGCACCAACGTACAGCTACGGGTTGTCATTATCCTTGGGAAATGTCTTCTCAGGGACGTCTGAGGAACAGGTTCTCATATACAGCTGAAAAACGGGAGAAAAATAGAGAAAGAAAAGAAGAATAGAGTCAGTAGTGCCCGTGACCCCGGCTGACCTTACCTGACGACTGAATAAGTCATTATCGTCCGTCCACGACTTTATGGTTCATTACTCCTGGCCAGGTGAGGCCCGCCTCCTGACCATACTACTGGCCAGGTCAGGCCCACCTCCTGACCATACTACTGGCCAGGTCAGGCCCACCTCCTGACCATACTACTGGCCAGGTCAGACCCACCTCCTGACCCTAACACCAGCGGATGGTGTGTGTGTGTGTGTGTGTGTGTGTGTGTGTGTGTGTATGCATGGTAGCGTAAGTGACTTAGGGCTGCTGGCACCTTGGCCCATCGTGAGGTCCTGTATCAGGTGTTCCTGACGCAGGCGAGCGAGCGCGCAGGATCGCGTCTACCAACGTCACCAGAGACCTACACCACCTGCGGTCTGCCCACCATCGAGAAGGGTGCGCACCCCGGATGAGGCGAGTTACCATTTATGGCAGCAGTTATCAGAGGTGAGCAGCGTCTCACGATGATTCCCGGCTCGTATCCTGATTTAGAAGGATTTATAGACCGGCTTTTACTGGCATAAAGGTTCAGCATCGCCTCCGTCTCCTCGCTCTTGCGTCGGGCCACGAGCCACACGAACTGGTTTTCAGGACCTCTGCCTCTATAGCTCATTGTACACACTCACCTGAAGCCTCCATGTCACCTCCGCTGGACCAGGGCGTAGACAGGGGGGTGCCTGAGTCAGACGTTGCGTCATAATCAGGAGATTTTGAGGGCACTAAACGTCTTCGAGAAATGAAACCCTGAGGGAAGGGGGAAAAAACCACCTTCAGTCAGGTCTGAGGCGACCAGTGGCAGCTCAGGTGAGAGCTTACCGTCCGCTGGCATCTGTCAACGGCAACTTGACCGGTATTCTGAGCCGACTGATGGATTTCATTCCCTCCCCCCCCTTAAAGCAATGGGCATAACCGACGCCAGTGGGGATTTTCGTAACCTAAGAAGTCGTGGCTGTAGCGAAGGGCTTAGCGTGGAATAAAGCCCCTCAGTAATTGGAACAGCTTATTGGGACCTTCCCCCAGCCATTCTGCCCGACGCCATTCACTGTGCACACTCCACGACTTAAGAAACTCAACGGCCACGAGGGACTCTTTCTCTGGCCCGCGCGCCACCGTCTCAGCCGCCGCAGAAAAGAGGAAAGGACTTGTCTCAACCCCTGCGCTTGGCATTGGTTTCAGTGTGATGATACACTATACCAAATAATAGGTTTTGATGCACTGAGTTTAGATGGTGTGTAGATATATAACCAGATCTAAGCAGGCGTAGGAAAAAAAAGAAATAGGTGATCTGCTTGTGTTTCATTGCCCTTGAAGTACTTAAACGTACATGTTAAAGTAGATGATGATGTATTGTTATTCAATGAGTATTCTCTCTCTCTCTCTCTCTCTCTCTCTCTCTCTCTCTCTCTCTCTCTCTCTCTCTCTCTCTCTCTCTCTCTCTCTCTCTCTCTCTCTCTCTCTCTCCTCTGAACATGAACATGGAGTTTGAACTCTTACAGATCGGACGTCAATCATTACTGCATTACTGCGTTCATTATCTTAATGATTCCCAGGCTAAACCTCATGAGAAAATCACAATTTCGAGACGTAGGCAAATGTTTGATATAAAGCCGTCGAGGCCGAGGTCAGGGCAGGGTTACGGACGAGAGTCCCACTGTTCCCTGCCCAAAACATCAACAATACCGCCTTGGACTGGTTCCTTGCCCTTCGCTCCCTGATCGTCTACAATGGCAGGCCGCTGGTGGAGGTCTTAAGAAAGGTGGAAGATGTGGACTGTACATGGCCCCGTTATTTAGGCATTATTAGGCGTTATTAGTCATAATCATATGTATAACATACTTCTGGAAGCTGCCACACTTGTCATGATATCTCAAAAAGAATCGTTTCCCAGAAGAATGCGAGCGTCTGCGCGGTGTATATACACCATGAGCTCAGAGGAAATAAAGAAAAAATGTGTTCCATGAGTCGACAAAGACCTTTAAACCGGCGGTCTTTAAATGGATTAAAACATCTTTTAACTGATGGAGGCGATTAGGCGTTTTATGCGTGTGTTTGCTGATGATATCAGACCGTACAATGATGTGCGCTAAGCGTTATAATGAGATCAATCCAGTCACAAGATGCTTATAATGTGTGTTGGTCGACCAGCGCGTCAAGAAGGGGCTCAAATAAAGAGCTGGATTCTTTGATGAGGCTGGAATATGGAACTGGATTCCTCAACAAGACTGGACTATGGAGCTGGAATCTCTAATGAGGCTGGAATACGGAGCTGAATTCTTTGGTGGTGTTGGAAGTCCAAGTTGAATTCCTTGGTAGGATTGGAAAATGGAGCTGGATTCCTTAATAAAGATGAACTATTGAGTTTGAATTCCTCGACGGTGTCCGGGACTGGTGGTGGGAGGGCCTTCGAAATAAGGGTTATTTTTATGAGGCTCTATTCAACGGTGAGTTAATTACTTGACGAAGAAAGAAAGAGAATGTGAAGATCATTAATAAGGCTAGATAACTTCGATAAGGTGAGTGTGTCCGGCTCGGTTCCGGATTTAAGATCCACCTGGTTGATAAACGTCGCCACACTGGAACCACAGACACTACACTGCGCTAGTTTACCTTACACTGATTTCGACTTGTTCGGTTAGTTAACATCTTTGGATTCAATGTCGCGTCAAGCGTGTTCCCATCTAAATACGAGAATGCCACTTAAAGGACATATTAAGACTTATTTCCTTAATGGGTTGGATTGATTGAGTTTAATGTAATGTGAAACGAGAAGTTTTCGATGATATTCAAAGAGAGAACTGAAACTTGGAATTAGAGCATAGAACTTTAGATTGAAAACCTTGATATGGATGACTTACAAGTCCAACGAGTTGTTAAGGCTTTTGAGAAGTGGCGTTTGGTGGCTTCAAAACACCCTTCAAGGCCAACTTGCGGCAACTAATAACAATTTAGAGTCTCTGTTTCTTCGGTTTAGCCTTAAGAAAATAACAAACTAACGCACAGTGTGGTTGAAATGGTTCAATGTGTCAACTCGAGATGAAGGTTTAAGTGACTTTCTCACTAACGAAGAGAGCGAGGATGAACGTCTCGTCGCTTGTGAAACCTCGAGGTAAAACCCATGACAACCCTGAAATGCTGGAGTGATCGCTAGACGGGGTAAGACGATGACCGAAGTTAACTGGACGATCATAAGTGTCGGCCTAGTAAGAGCGACCGTCTGTGTACACGCGGATCTTCCTGTAATGGGTGTTTCCCAAGGAATTCCCTGCTGGGATTTGGAAGGACAGAAAGTAAGTGGGAGATCTTACACATACACCTTGGGAGATCTTACACGTACACCTTGGGAGATCTTACAGGTACACCTTGGGAGATCTTACAGGTACACCTTGGGAGATCTTACAGGTACACCTTGGGAGATCTTACAGGTACACCTTGGGAAATCTTACAAGTATGATGAAGAAGAATGAGTGTCTTCGTTTATCTTACAGCGGAACCTGTTGATATCAAGCAAGCCTGCCCTGGGACACGATGAGGCTAATACAATGCCGAAAGATGGATGGAGAGGAGGAAAGACACAAGATATTCCAGCGTATCTAAACATACACGAAAATTGTCAAAAGGTCAAAAGGAAATTCAGAGAGGTGTTGTTGGATGAAGAAGATATGAAAGATAATAGCAGTTGTATAGAAATGGTATGATTAAATAATTAGAACTGTTAGGATAGCATAATGTATATGGAGAGAATAGACGTAAAGATAATGCTGTGGATAGATACAAGTAAGATACACAAGTGGATGGGAATAATGAATGATTTGTGAAGACCATGACAAAAGTAATATGTAAGGCTAAGTTAAACATTATATTTAAGATCGTAATATACCATCTGGCTTCATAATAAATGACGTGTTAAATGATTATGACTTTCGAGTGATAAAACGCATGAATGAAGTCGTTCAAACTTTCCAGAAATAACAGAACAATAGAAATGAGAGGTGATGTCCACACACACACACATGTGTTAGAGCCAGTTCACACTGGTGCTGACAACATGTGAGGCAGCCACCGCACGGGTCTGTTGTGGAAGGGGAACCACCCATTTCTCTTGGGAATAAAACAATTGAAGTTGAAATTAAAATTGTAAGTGATCATAAATTTGTGCAAAGTGGAAGAGGCAAGTATAAGGATGTGACTTGATAACTACCATTTTCTCTCTTCTTTTAAGCCAGTTTGATGATGTTAACAGAGAGCAGTTCCTCGAAAGATGCACAAAAAGAAGATAGAATAACCAGAGACCAGTGAAGGAAATGAAAGCAAAGAAGACTGTCAGGAAGGATATATATATATATATATATATATATATATATATATATATATATATATATATATATATATATATATATATATATATATATATATATATATATATATATATATATGTAAAAGTTTGAGAAAGCTTGATGACAGCACAAAAGATTCAAGGGAACGAACCCTCACGAGTACAGAGCCACCTGTCTGTACTTCAGGAATGAATATCAACAAAAAGGAAATTACAACACACAAACAAACGAGTCTGAACACACACACACACACACACACACACACACAACAAAAATCATTTAGCCCAACCATTAGCACCAACCAACAAAATACATAGACAGTTACCAGATAATGTTTTACTCTTGATGATAATGATACATAACAGCTCAAGGCCAACGGCATCGCCCCCTTTGGCCGGGCAACATTTTTCGCGTCAAGGGCCCTACCTCACACCAACAATACGTCCCGCGAAAAGTGTTTCTGTAGCGTAGCTTCACAATTTTTGCCACAAAATTCATCATTATTGACCTGGCTTTGAAAATAAACAAAGCAAAACATACGTATATAATTATTTTTTAACTTACTTTATGATCCTGGCATCAATAATGAACATTGTTTTACGTAAAATGAATCGTAAGAGTAAAAACGAACCGAAAAACAAAAGCAAAATCCCATATTGAACACAAAAAATGCAAACTAGTTTGTATATACATTTTTTTTTCCCCCACCTGAGTTTTCCTGTTAACATTAACCAGCCTTTTTACACGCATCTTTCGCCCAGTAGAGCCCGCGGCTCTGCCACCACGGCCGGCACAGTGAATCGAATCAGTAATGGCCTTTGTCTGTGGGATCAAATTTACATGAATAAGAAGGAGGGGCCAACGTCCACGGCGATCGTCTTTTGTCAACTGGTGGGATGACCTGAAAGGCTGGCTGGCTGGCGGGGCGGGCCCAGGTAGTAGGAGGGGCCCCGCCCCGCCAGGCAGGGGCCCGGCTAGAACTGATTGTGTGGGGCCCAGGGTTCGTGTTATGCTGTCCGTACACTGTGATCGATTGAAGTACCTGATATATATTTACATATATATATATATATATATATATATATATATATATATATATATATATATATATATATATATATATATATATATATACACACACATTACCCCTGTACTGTAACTCCTCAGGAAGTTACGACCAGAGAGAGAGAGAGAGAGAGAGAGAGAGAGAGAGAGAGAGAGAGAGAGAGAGAGAGAGAGAGCAGGTAACAGACGACCTATTGTCTCGTAACAAGGTTACCTGTTCAAGGAACAGAGGATCTTTACTCATGTCCTCCTCCCCCCTATCCCCCACAGTCAATTGGTACCTACTTGGTGCAGGCAGAGGTTGGCTGGCGATCCCGACCGTGACGCATTCGCGGCGCTGTCCACGGTCAAGAGCACAGGTTCGAATCCTGGTCGCGGTAGTCGGTCCACAGTCAACCCAGCTGTTCATCCACCCCGAACACTCGGTCGATAAAATGGTACCTGGCTCTCTGTCTCTCTGTCTCTCTGTCTCTGTCTCTCTCTCTCTCTCTCTCTCTCTCTCTCTCTCTCTCTCTCTCTCTCTCTCTCTCTCTCTCTCTCTCTCTCTCTCTCTCCCTCTGTGTGTGTGTGTGTGTGTGTGTGTGTGTGTGTGTGTGTGTGTGTGTGTGTGTGTGTGTGGTGTTCAAGAGATGGCCTTGATCGGGCCTCAGTTGGTCGTGACGTCTCAGCTAACATAAATAAAGTATAAACGACTGAAAATAATTTCCTAATCTCTATCTGAAATAATCTGTTGTTTTGACATCTATGATATTAGCAGCAGCTTATACCAGCGTTAAATAACTCTCGATGAATAATGAACATGTATTTTCCTACACACACACACACACACACACACACACACACACACACACACACAGAAACTTAAGCGTATTGCTGCGAGTTACATAATGCTGAGGACTTCTAACACTTTGTTAACAATGATGTTATATTTTCTGTTCCTGAAAACTATTATCAAGTTACATCAAAGTTGTCTCTTTCTTTTTTCTTTTGGGTCGAGGGAATACTTTCAGTTCCTGTAATTCATCGTCCCTCTTAAGACTGGTTTGTAAAATCCTGATACTAATCTTTGCCTCTACGACGCACTGAAGCCTATCGCAGCTCCAGTGGACACGCTGGGTTGAATATGGTCATAAACATGAGCTGGTTAACGTCGTATCCGATGCTATGCAACAGGAGGTTCTTGTCGTGATCCCTTATACTGTGTTTACCTTGAGAGCGGCAGATAGACCGTGTTTTGATCTTAGATGGACATTGATGATAACTCAAAGGTCCTTTGGTTACTTGGGCCTCCTCAACTACCTTTTAAAGATCCTGTTATCGGATTTTTTGGTCTGATCAATTTTAGGTCATTTCTAACGGCATGTCTTCCCTAAATCTACCTGAAAAGCTGTTCTTTTTGCCTCTTAAAAACTGATCTACATCTAAGTATGGAAAGGTTTCTGTGATAGAGGGCGACTTGACCATCATGGAACATAAACATTGACAATAACTCTCATTTATAGACGATAACAACTATATACACTTGAAAACAATAAGTGAAGCCATTATCATTTGCGATAACATGACAACCTTTCCTTTACGATAACCTAGCGTCATAAATAAGTTCGTCCCTGTTGATTACACAGTGTTTCTCAGAGATGTCTCGTCACCAAACCCACTGAATATTGCCAATGAAAACGAAGGTTGCAGGGAAAACGATCTATCATCTTGATTACGGTAATATCAACCCTTGAACACAGTCACCTTAACACCTTGTGTGTGATCATTAATGTGATAATAACGATGTAGTCTGAGAGATAAAGACCGCAGTGCTATTAACAGCCTAGGAGAAGCGATCGTATCGACCAGTTTTTCCGCCAGAGCGATACATCATCATGAAGACATATCTTTGTTGTTTTTATTTATACTTTATACATTCTATAATCAGGTAACTAATGAGGAAATTCATGCTGCTCAATGATGATGATGATGATGATGATAATGATAATGATGATGATATTGAAAGTTACCGTATCATTGGGCAGCAAGAGTCGTAAGAATTCGTCTTGTGTTTACATCTCAACTGTGGATCAAGTCGGAACGTCCTGCTATTGAGGGACAACATCTCCTCCTCCTCGAGCGAAGTGTTCACTGCTGATGTGTAAAGTTGATGGTTTCCCAAGTGGTTAAGTCTGATGGTAGGAAATACGTGTTGGGGAATGTTTGCTTCAGTCTGCACGTTGAGTTCAGTGTTACGCATGCGTGCCAAGCATCAAGAATGACATGTTTTGTTGAGGAGTGTGGCTGTGTCTAGCTAAACGCTCCGTCTTGAATGAATACCTAAAAAGCGATGGAATGCTTTATTTCCACGAGGAAAATGCAGTTATTTTATGGTCATGTTATGATGAGAGACCGTTCTGTCCTTGGAGTGAGGTGTGGAAAGAAGAAAGTTAAGAATGAGAGAAAAATATGACAACTTTCTAACGCTCATCTCTCGAACTCAGTCCAGACTTAGCGATGTGTTTAGTATTGCACATTTAGACGTGTAAGACAACACCGCTTGAGGGAGGAGAGCAGTGCTCTTTCCGTAGGGATGGCCAATAAATGTCCACATTTTCGTATCGTCAACAGAATAAGAACCGTTGATCATTATATGTAATTCGAGATCATTTACATTGCGCACTAGAAAATCATCGGGCCGGATTCCCAGTTTCATTGTATCCCGGTAGTTAGCGAGCGTTTTTTCTTCAAGTAATACGACTCGCCAATTTCCTTGTCGTAAGCTAGCCATTATCCAGCTGCATATATATCAGTCAGGTATCATGGGTTTATATATCTTCCATAACAAGTCTTTCATGTGGAATAGTATCAACGGACTTTATGAGTTCTGAATACATTACATACAGAGAATTACTCATAAGATGTGTTTATGGGTTCAAGACGTTGGTCGTAGGGTGGACAGACTCAGGAGGACCTGTCTAGCGTGAGCCAGTAGACCTCTAGCAATGCCCTCACTTCTGATGTTCTTATGTAAGATGAATTATCTTACCACTAGTGACACGCTGTTGTAAAAGACGATTTTTTTTTTTAAAGAAATATGTAACCTTCCTGTGTACTGAGGAGAGGGGGGGGGAAATGAGACGATAATTCAATTATCATTATCTTATCACCTTCGTAAGTACTGGAGTACCATTTGCCAGCTTCCAGTCCCCGTCCACCTGCCTCTCTGGTAATGATTTTGTGAACAATTTAACAGTGGAGAGCTGAACTCGTGGTTTACTGCTTTCCAGACCAGAGGTGACGGGTCATCTGGGTGTCTGGGATCATCTGGGTTTCAACTCCAAAGATAAGTGAGGTCTGGTCAGTCTGTGACAGCAGCCTACTCTCCAGTGGGCCCACGGAGGGCATAGCTCTCCTGTATACACAGAGGAAGGTACGTTTGTCCTCTACTGTAAACGCTGAACTGAAGCTCTTATTTGATACCAAGGCTCAGCTTTATTGTCGTTAACGAAGGCCCTGTCTTCCTCCATCAACAGTTTTATATCTTTTTACAAGTCTTCAGGAGTCATTTATGTTTCATATATATACACGTATATAACATACAAACCTCCAACAGCCAGGATCGAACCCGGGACCCCTGTGCAACAGGCGGGAGCGCTGCTGCTAGGCTATGATCGCCCCTAATAGAGAAATGACTATTCGAATGCTATGTACTCGAATATCCTTCGTCTCACGTTGGTGAGCAATGGGGTCTACACCGGTCATTTCCCATCAGGCTCACACAGCCAGCAGATAGCATTTTACCGAACCTATTAGGGGCGATCATAGCCTAGCCTAGCGGTAGCGGTAACGCTCCCGCCTGATGCACAGGGGTCTCGGGTTCGATCCTGGCTGTTGGAGGTTTGTATGATGTACGAAGATACGGATTCATATGCACTTTGTTCATGTATATATGTACATATATGTATATACATGTATCTTTTTAATTGCATTTTTCTTATAGTTTTCTTTCCACTCCTTAATCTGATTTTAAGTTCTCTCTGAAGATTGTCATAAAGAAAGTGAATCTTTTTTTTCAGAGGACCTGAACTGTTGTGTCTTTTTCATCGTTCCCTTTCCACCAGAGATTCTAATTCTAATATAAGAAAAAAATCTGCATTTGGGGCATTTTCTTTTTCTACTTCTAGGAACTTATTGTTGAATAGATAGCCTCATCCTGAACTGTGTCCAGAAAGATGACTGTGATCCCACTTACCCATGTTAGTGGCGCGTTTCAACATTCGTAACCATTTCGTATCTGGGGATTTGTGACGTAGTATCATGTACGTATGTGGTATATGGTACTTGTAGACGATCGCTAATGATGCTCACTTGTTACCTCATTGATCATCTTCCTCACATGGATATCTCAGCTGTGTTGGTCAACAATGTTTCAAGATATCATTACTTCAGCATGGTAGATGTACGGTCTGAACTCATGGTAATTCAGGTAACTAACCCAGCTACTCTGTGACCACTGGGTTCAGCCCCAGCCTCAGCCCCAGCCCTAGACCCAGTCTCGGTTCGAGCCCCATCCCAGAGGGCTAACAGGATACAGAGAGGCCCAACTCCCTGAGGTGAACTGTTTGTCCTGCTATACAAAGTAGAGATACTGGATCCCCTCCCCCAGTACAACAGCCCCGCCACCGGTACTACAGCCTCTCCCCTAATACAACAGCCCCGCCATCGGTACTACAGCCCCTCCCCCAGTACAACAGCCCCGCCATCGGTACTACAGCCCCTCCACCAGTACAACAGCCCCACCACCGGTACTACAGCCCCTCCCCAGTACAACAGCCCCTCCCCTAGTACAACAGCCCCGCCACCGGTACTACAGCCCCTCCCCAGTACAACAGCCCCGCCACCGGTACTACAGCCCCTCCCCCAGTACAACAGCCCCGCCACCGGTACTACAGCCCCTCTCCCAGTACAACAGCCCCGCCACCGGTACTACAGCCCCTCCCCCAGTACAACAGCCCCGCCACCGGTACTACAGCCCCTCTCCCAGTACAACAGCCCCACCACCGGTACTACAGCCCCTCCCCCAGTACAACAGCCCCGCCACCGGTACTACAGCCCCTCCCCCAGTACAACAGCCCCGCCACCGGTACTACAGCCCCTCCCCCAGTAGAACAGCCCCGCCACCGGTACTACAGCCCCTCCCCCAGTACAACAGCCCTGGCCAGGGACGTTAGCCCGGTCAGTTGCCTCCTTTCACGTTGGCCTCCCGGATCAAAGGGCGATAAGTGGTTGTTTGTGTTGTGTGGCCGACCTGTTACCCTAGCCTGTACCTACCTGCCTCACCTGGTACCTACCTGCCTCACCTGGTACCTAACCTTATCTTACCTGTTACCTGAGACTGTACCTGCCTACCTTATACATGCCTTACTTTCACTTGCCTTACTTCACACCAGCCTTCCTTGTACCTGACTTACCTTAATTTCCCTACCATGCACCCAGATTTGCCACGTATGTACCTGCGTTAACCCTACGTGCAATGCTCCGTTACCAGTTGTTATCGTTACCTGTTGATGACGGTACCCGTTAACGACGCTACCTGATGATAATATTACCCGTTAGGGTTAACTCATCACCTGTTTACATGAATTTACGTGAGAAAGACAGACAACAGGAAGTCTGATTGGCCCACGACTGGGTTGTCTGGTAAAAAAAGAAGAGAAAAAAAGTATCTTCCCTTGATAAGAAAATGTCATTCCGCTCAACATTTTTTATTTCTAAGCTATCGACGACTCCTCGTTGCTGCACATTAGCCTTCTAGCGTCCCCGTTAACGCTGTCGTTTATACATTTATCTGGCGTTTTTTCCTCAGAGTATACCTGAATTTATGAAATATTTGTCTAAACGACTTTTGAAGGTATTTATAGTCTTAGCATTCACTACGTCCAGTGCTCAACACATAGGAAAAGAAGGTTTCTCCCCACGTCCATTCTACATCTTTTAGCTTTGAGTTTTATTCCATTTGTCCTGGTAACCGTATCTTCTTGTATTTCGAAAAGATGTTCGTGATTTACTTTGTCGAACTTGCTCAGAATTTAGAACACTTGGGTCAAAGTGATGGGATCCATTCTATCGCGCGTCTTTGTACTTGTTCTAATCTTTTTTCTTGTCTTTTGTGTCGTTTGAGAATCAAAATTGGACTGCATATTGAAGGTGTGGTATTACTAGATGATTATAAAGTGTGAGAATTGTAATCTATGTAACTTGTGAGGATTTGGTGCTTGTTACGTGTGACCTGTGAAGACAGTGATACTCATTACATGGTGTGACCTGCGTTACCTGTTACGTTACCTGGTCACCTTCAAGGAAGACCCGGAGGGACCTGCTGACCTGTGGTTCATCTTTTTTTTTGGGTCAGCAAGTGAGGGAAGGTCTGGGGCTGACGGGGTGTGAATGGCAGGGCAGACGAGGGGTGAATGGGGAGATTGTGGAGGGGAGGAAGGGGGGAGAATAACGAATGGGGGGGAGAGTCGTAATAGGGGAGAGTGGGGAGAGACGGGCTAAAGCTGGGAAGTGGAGGGACCATTGTTTGCGTCTCGGCCGTTACTACCTGTTTGTCTGTTATTATTCCTGTTTGTCTGTTGGTATCCCTGCTCGCCTGTTGGTATCCCTGTTTTGTCTATTGGTATCTCTGTTTATCCATTGGTATCCCTGTTTGTCTGTCAATTGGTATCCCTGTTTGTTTGTCTATTGGTATCCCTGTTTGTCTGTTGGTATCCCTGTTTGTCTGTCAATAGGTATCCCTGTTTGTTTGTCTATTGGTATCCCTGTTTGTCTGTTGGGATCCTCGTTCGTCTGTTGGTATCCCTGTTTGTCTGTTGGTATCCATGTTTGTTTATTGGTGTCTCTGTTTGTCTATTGGTATCCCTGCTTATCCGTTAACGTCCTTGTTTGTCTATTGGATCCTTGTTTGTCTGATGGTACCCCAGTTTGTACGTTGGCATCCCTGTCTGTCTGTTGTCATCCTTCTTTGTCTGTTGGTATCCCTGTTCATCTGTTGGCATCCCTGTTTATCTGTTTAGTACCCCTGGCAGCCTGCCAAATGTTTGTTTACAACCTCAGGTCGCCTTCAGCGTTGGCAGCACCGGGCTCGCTTTCCCTTGAGCCAGTTTTCTTTCATCCAGATTTTCAGAACGAAACGCTCAACTCATGAGCTCATTCTGACTCGAGTTTATCCAGTTAACTTAAAGACTTTCGCTTTCTTTTTCTCACGCGATGTTAGCGCTAAATAGCAGCGTTCAGCCGCTGAGGCTCTGGCTGGAGGTGAGTTTATATCAGTGGTATGTACGTCAGTTTTCACACTACGTATGACTGTGTTTCCCCTTAGAGTCCCTCATGGAATACAGTCAGTCTGGCTCTGACTTCGTTAACACCAATTCTTATCGTAAACAAGTTCAGCGATGCTTGAGGCATGTGTGTGTGTGTGTGTGTGTGTGTGTGTGTGTGTGTGTGTGTGTGTGTGTGTGTGTGTGTGTGTGTGTCAGCAGAGGTCAATATTTCAAGTTACCGGTACTGATGACTGTGCTTAAGATAAAACTAAGACATAATAACCCTATCTGAACCCCGATGGTCTGTCTATTCCTCAACCCTTGGTTATGATTTATACCCAAGATGAGCAACTTGTACAACGATATGGTGTAACTAATGAGACGTTTGCTGTCCAGACGACGGGTCAACTTTCTCATCTTAGTAGTACAGAAACCCCCTCACGAACTCTCGCTGTATTCTAACATCAGATTTCTCAGTGTCTTTTGTCCTGTGTCAGGGCGCTTCTCAGAGCCCGGCCCCCCGAAGGAGGAGGGGTTATCTGTACACGCCGGAGGTTCTCTCACGTAAAAAGATAATAAGTTTAGATATCAAACCAGTCGAGAAGGAGCGGCCAACCTGCTCGGGGAAAGTGTTATGTGGAGCGTCTTGCCTGGGAGGCCGGCGGCAGCACCTACAGTGTGGAGCTCCAAGAACACCCAGCGTTAGCTGGGGCGTGTGGGGACGAGGTTCACAGTGGCCCGCAGAACCAGAGACAAGGTTCACTGTGGCCCGCAGAACCAGGGACGAGGTTCACTGTGGCCCGCAGAACCAGGGACGAGGTTCACTGTGGCCCGCAGAACCAGGGACGAGGTTCACTGTGGCCCGCAGAACCAGGGACGAGGTTCACTGTGGCCCGCAGAACCAGGGACGAGGTTCACTGAGGCCCATCATGTCAGGGGTAATGTTTAGTGTGGCCCGCCTAGCCACAGACGATGTTCTAGTGGCCCACTCCTTCAAGGACGCCGGGAATGGATATGATATATGGACAGTGTGGACCATAGACCATGGTCCATACCCTCACCACACACCGTGGTCCACACGTCTCACCACACACCAGACACCATGGTCCACACCACACACCACACACCATGATCCACACCCTCACCACACACCATGGACCACACCCTCAACACACACCATGGTCCACACCCCTCACCACACACCACACACCATGGTCCACACCCCTCACCACACACCAGACACCATGGTCCACACCCTGAGCACACACCATAGTCCACATCCATGGTTTATGAATAAAGGAAGGAGTGAGGGAGAGGCGTAAGAACAAAGGGGAGTGAGTGTACAGCAACGAAGGCCTGGCCAGGGTCTCGAACCTTGTCCCATCTACGTACCTTGTGGTAAACTCTTACCTCATATGGGGAGTAGTTGGGTGGGGCTACCTGGCCCACCCTGCCCTCTCGTGGGGAGTAGTTGGGTGGGGCTACCTGGCCCACCCTGCCCTCTCGTGGGGAGTAGTTGGGTGGGGCTACCTGGCTTACCCTGCCCTCTCGTGGAGGTAGTGGGGCAAGGCACCATGGCCTACCCTGCCCTCATGTGGGGGGGGAGGGGAAACTTGGCCTGCTCTGCCCCCACTTGGGTGTAGAGGGGGGGGGGGATACCCGGCCTACCCTATCAGATAGCGCCATTACTAGCCATTAGTCAGCATGGACCCGCCTGGGTCGGGTCCACTAGGGTTCGAATTCTGGGGGCGGCAGTTGGCCCACAGCTAATCCCAGGTGTTCATTCTCCTCTCGAGGATGGTTTACATATGATTACCTGTCTCAGGCTGGTGTGTGTGTGTGTGTGTGTGTGTGTGTGTGTGTGTGTGTGTGTGTGTGTACATACACAAAGGAATGCACGTTACGTATATACCTTATTAAGAGATGGGACAACACAAGTGTAAATATCTCTATCCGTAACACACAAATGATAGACACACACACACACACACACACACACACACACACACACACACTGTCAGCGTTACTGACCATGGTTCAGCGCAGGTCCCGCCCTGGATCTGACGTGCATGGAATTGAGTCCTAGGCATGGCATTCGACCCACAGCCAATCCCAGCCTTTCATCCTCCCCTAACCTAAATAGACTCAGATCGTTTAATCTGCACTTACGATTTGATTCTCAGCCCGGGAGTCATCTCTGGAGCTCGACGGTGCTGCACTCTCTCTCTCTCTCTCTCTCTCTCTCTCTCTCTCTCTCTCTCTCTCTCTCTCTCTCTCTCTCTCTCTCTCTCTCTCTCTCTCTCTCTCTCCAATCTGTCCATGTCTTTAGTTATGTTAGGTGACCAAAACGGAACACAGGTCTCAAGATGTGTGACGAACCAATGAATATAGTCAAGCGAAAGGTTGATTTCCCTGGACTTTGATTCATAGGCGCTGCTTATGACATCTTAAGGCCCTACCATTCGGCTGAAAATATAGAGTTGGAGTATTACAGATATCACAGAACTTGGAGGTCGTGGTAGTTGCTTCTTAACTAATTGTAAAAGAGCTTGAGATCAAGGAGGGGTTGGATATATCACCTTTTATGGGATAAACACACGGGTGAGGTACATTTAAACAGACAGGGTATTAGATATACAGAGATGTATGTATAAATGAATTGTATGGTTTATACATAATGCGTTTGATTGAACATTAAGTGATGAATGGTTATAGTAATACAGTGAGACAGTGCATGTGTGCGTGTGTGTGTGTGTGTGTGTGTGTGTGTGTGTGTGTGTGTGTGTGTGTGGGAGTAAAGATATGGAGCATAAGGTTAAGAGACTGGGTAACTCGAGGGCAAAACTTTTTCTCCGTAACACAACATAAAGTAATCACAATAGACAGTAATCACACATGTTCCAGGGATGGGACCTCACAAGTGTAGCACTCCCTCCGTCCCTCCCCACCTCGTGCATTGGAAATAACTAGTTACATATACCTTCAAGGAAGGAGTTCGGGAAATTGCGCTGAACTTTAAACAATGACATCTGACAGTTGTGGTCTGGAGAACACTAGTAAAGATAATCATACAACAAATAGATGGCAGTTTGCGAAGGAGGAACTCGAAGGAGGAACTGCCTCAGGGAGAGAGACCACATCGGTTCAAGGAAAGAGGATCGGTGATCATAAATCCCTCTAACTTCTTCAAAAGGCTGAGCTCCTTTTTAGGCAGAAAGATGGGTCGGTGTGTTGTGTTCCTGGACTGTCAAAAGGCGTTTGACACTGTACCGTATAGGATGCTGGGCCACTGGGTATTCGCACGGTGGAGGCTCCTTCGTCGGGTAGAAAATGATCAAAGTGGTTGAATGCAAAGGACGGATGTGAGAGGAGCTTTCTCGAGACGGGTTGGGATTACCAGTGGCGTGCCTCAAGGCTCACCCTGACGCCCGTTGCTGTTCCTGATCTATGCAAACGACTTGACAGAGAAGGAGGGCCGGGTTCATTCCTAATTATGTTTTCGTGTCATGTTAAGGTCAGGTTAGGTGTAAGAAATCGCCAGGATTGATTGCATCAGCTTAAAGATGGAAGTTAGAGAGGTCCCGAGTGCTGGTCTGATGTGTACTGTTGATGCTATTCACCCCGACGAAATGCAGAGTAATGAGGATGGGACACTATGAAAGAAGGCTTCGAATCGCATAGAACTTATACAGTAGGCCCAGAAGGGGATCAGCAAAGATGATATACGAAAAATAGACAACTGAATCACTGGGAGAAGTGAGGGGCAAATACAGATGTCCACTAGGGAAAAAAGGAAAGTAAAGGATACTCGAACGTTTTGAATCTGTTTGACAACGTCGATATTGAACATTTTCTTTGTAAGATGGAAGACTAGAGCAACCCAAATCCATACTACATCAACTAAGCAAGGTGGACAACCAGAGACAAGATCTTATCCCAGGAACCAGAGTACCAACACGTCATCCACAGGTGCCAGAGCACCAAGACGTCAGTCATCCCAAGGATTGAGCCAGAGCTAAGACGCCACTTCAAGAGCGGCTCGGATCCAAGACATCGTCTCATTGGCCTAACCGGAACCAAGCCATCATCCCCAGGAGGTAGCCAGAGTGAGCTGGTTAGTAACAAGTCATCATCCTTGGGTTTAACCAGAATCATGACATAAGCTCATCAACTGGCCAAAATCAAGTCATCATCCCAGGAATTTAACCTGAACCAAGTCATCATCATGAACTAGCCTGACACAAGTCATCATCCCAGGAACTAGTTGAAATTAAGTCATCATCCCAGGAACTAGCCTGAACCAAGTCATCATCCCAGGAGGTAGCCTGAATCAACTAGACCAAGCCATCATCTCTGGACGTAGCTAAATCCACTGAGGTAACCAGGAGCAGGACACCATCATCCCTGGGAACCAACCAGACCACGACCCTACTTCCTGGTCACTGGTTAGAACGAACCCCTCCTCCTCCTCCTCTTCCTCCTCCTCCTCCTCTTCCTCCTCCTCCTCCTCTTCCTCCTCCTCCTCCTCTTCTTCCTCCTCCTCCTCCTCTTCCTCCTCCTCCTCCTCTTCTTCCTCCTCCTCCTCCTCCTCCTCCTCCTCCAGATATATCATCATTGTGAAGATGTTCCACCTCATGATCAGCCAAGACTGTGATCTCGTCCAAGGATACCAGACCTTTTTCTTTTTTGTCTGCCTCATGACAAGATATGCTGGCGTCTCTGCCAGTCTCTGAATCATGATCAACGATAAACTCTTTATCAAACGTCACATGTTGTGTTAACGTTACTTACGAAATTTTTCTTTGTTGTGGAGTGGAGTAGACTCACTCCCCCGTGGTCTTTCTACGCATTAAAGAGATCGTCATACAATATTACACTGCAGAAAGTGATGGAACGGCGTGAAGTCATGTCATGAAAAGGACGATTTCATGCAGCTGGATTACTTCATCTCTGAAATACACAAGTTCCTCTGAAAACCGTGAAAAGATTACGTTTTCTTTGATGCAACTGTTTAATCAAGTTGTTTACTATACGCTGCTCCAAGGAAGCTTTTCAATTAATTCATGAGAATGTTAGGAAAAAAAAAAAAACTGTTTTTAACTCTTGGTATAAAGTATTGCCAGGTCTGAGGCAAGTTATAAACAACGCTTCCGGAAAATTTCCCCGCCACAAATGGTGTCTGGTGGATTGTTGGCTCATGCATCATTCCCCCAGGCTTCCGTATGGCTGTAAAAACTATTGTACTATTAATTCATTATTTGTATCATCATTAACAGGTATTCTCCGTTTCCTCTGCGGTAGAAACGATCAGAATAAAGCCCCTGACTGCACTGGCAATCAACACGTAAATGTACTATTTCGAATTACAGATGCTGATTTGATTACGATATGGCGTCACATTGATCCCAACCGTGGCTCAGACGGCTGTCTCTTTGAGGTCAACCTCCAGCCTGGGGAGGAGGCCTGGACACACCAACTGTCTCGTAGGGTCAACCTCCAGCCTGGGGAGGAAGGCTGGACACAGGGATCAGCCAGGCAGGTGCCGTGCTGGGTAATTATTCCAGGCTGTTTTGAATTGTAGATGAGCACCTCGCTCCTCCTCCCACCCCACCAGCCCTGGGCCCATCTGCCTCCCCAGCCCCACCCGGACCTACCTGGGGATCAGGACATTTTTGTGATGTTTTGATCACCGTGCGAAAATCGCTGTCAAGTGGAGAAGTAGATTTTTTGCTTCCGACAACCGAGACGATAAATCCCGGATTTTAGAAGCTGGCTTTAGCTCCAGCCTGGGCTGACTGTGCTGTGTGTGTGTGTGTGTGTGTGTGTGTGTGTGTGTGTGTGTGTGTGTGTGTATGTCATTATTGCTTCTGTGTTAGAGAGAGAGAGAGAGAGAGAGAGAGAGAGAGAGAGAGAGAGAGAGAGAGAGAGAGAGAGAGAGAGAGAGAGATTACTATTTGTGATAACGTCTGCATTACATGGAGATTTAGATTCATGGAAAGGTCTTTCAATAACACACACACACACACACACACACACACACACACACACACACACACACACATACAGACACGCACCATATATATATATATATATATATATATATATATATATATATATATATATATACGTGAAAGTGCTCAGGATTTACACGCTTCCTCTACTCAGTTTTGCCTAAGTGATAGTGCCCTGACATGGTGGCAACATAAGCTTGCCGTACGTAAACACTAGATATCGCAAGAAACAAGTGACAGTGACCTACTATGACCTTTGTGGTGCCTGGGCTTGCCACTCAACATCAGAGCTCAGCAGCAAGACGGTTTCGATCTTGGTTCCAGAAGGCTCACCCCCCCATCTGGCCTTCCACCAGGGAAGAGTCGTGTATAAATCCCGAGAGGCACTACTTCACCTACCACCATAACCACCTTCCTTCTGCCATTACCACTCGCAGTTGTGGCCAGGCCTGGCCAGGACGCACACACGTACCGCTGCGGCCACCTCCTGTGTCAGCCAAGTGTTCTGCGTGCCTCTGACCACAAGCACGCTGCTTTGGTGCCTGAAGAGTCTTCGTTATGTGATACCAAACTCACAGAAGAAGCTCTTGGACTCCCTTACTGGCAGCAGCTGCTCACCATATGACTCCTGACACGTCATTCTCCTGGTAGGTCTTCAAATCCGCGGCTGCCATTATTTGTTGACAGGATTTTTCTCGTTTAACTATCCATGTGTCTTTCTGCTCTCACCACATCAATCTATGAGCTTCTGTTCTCTTCCAGTATCACAAACAGCCTAATTAGGACACAGGTGTTTGTTACTGTTTGAATTCATTTGCAACTGCGTCTCCCATACAACCCTACCATCTAATTTGGCAGAACTTGCGTGGGACATCATCACTGCCCATATCCAGAAGCAGCTGGAACTATGTATGAGCTACGGCCCGCCATCCTACAGCATGGAGCACGAACGACAATCCTCTACTGACGAAGTACCTTGTCAAGCCTTTCTCCCCGTTGCTCACCAATGTAAGACGAAGGGTATTCGAGTAAATAGTATTCGAACTGTCATTTCCCCATTTAGGGGCGATCATGGCCATGCGGTAGCGCTCCCGCCTGTTGCTCAGAGGTCCCGGGTTCGATCCTGGTTGTTGGAGGTTTGTATGATATATATATATATATATATATATATATATATTCCTATGAGTCCACAATGAAATGAAACTCAAGTTCCTAAGTGCACTTTAGTGTAATAATCACATCATCAGGGGGGATACAAGAAATATAATCAGCTGGTATACAACGAAAAGACGTAGCTATATATTTCATACATGCTCGCCATTTCTTGCATGAGCGTGGTAGCGTCAAGAACAGATATCTGAGCTTTGGAGATGAAATTCTTCTCTTGGCTCTGTGCTCTGTTCCTTGTTTTGGAAAGTCATACTAGAAGGGAGGATTTCCAGCCACACGCTCCTGCCCCTCTTAGACGCCTTCTAAGACTCGCAGGAATACGTGGAGAGTCTTCTTTCTCTATATATATTCTCCGGTTTAAGTACCTAGTTAGTAACGAATGTAGAATGTACAGCTCGGTTGTCTGTGAACCGGCTGCCTGCGCGGGGGCTTGAGCGCGGGCTCTTGAGATTCATGGGATGCGACGTTAACCATTACAATAGGTGCACTAGGTGTGTGTCTGATCGGGTGTATGTGCGCGTGACTGTGTGTGTGTACGCCAGTGAGGACGTCCGTCCGTCCCTGAGCGTGTGTGCACCTGTGTGTGAACAAGCCTGTCTGTTTATTGTCTCTGCAAACATTTGTTTCTCTGACCATTTGATCCTGTGTACACACCTACCCTGCTGGTTAGTTCTTCTTATCTTCACACATTGATTAGTTCTAACCTTTCTGGAAGTGGAATGAGAGAGATAATAGGCTAAGAGCCTGTGAGCATCGATTCAGAGATTGTGAACAAAGTTTTTATGGATAATTTCGATGGACTGATTTGTGCGTCGCTATCATATGTGGTTGCAATTATATGGTATTCTTTGTCATATTGCGGCACATCTGCTTTGAACTCTTCCAAAGCTCACTCCTCCGTGCTTGGTAGTGTATCTTGAGCGACACAAGTGTACCCTAAATCCACCCGTGTACGTACCTGCTGCATCGAGGTACCTGCCCTCCATCCACCCAGCACCCGTCGGACCCCAAGACAAGCAAACCCCCTGGGGTACGCCGTGTTAGGGCCTTGTGTGTTATTCCCAACTTTTACGTCATGACATTGGTGGTAATTATGGCTTGATCTACGGCCATCAGTAAATCAAAAGTCTCATCGGCCATAGCCTTCAACCAGAACTGTAGCGAAAAAAGGGGGTAATTCTTGACCAAATGGCTCTAGGGCGTTCCCTTCCATCCTCGGAGGCGCCAGGTGGCCAAGGAGATTGCCCGATACCGCCAGCAGGGTTACTATAAACAACGAAAAAGTTTCATTACATTCGTCTGTAGTTATGATTATTGAGCCAGTAAGATTGCATTTGATAAGAGTCTCTTTCGAGCAGGACATGTGGACAACAATGAGGGACTGGGATAATTATTCTACCTTTTTTTTTTATTGTCGGATGTTGCTCATGAACACAACAGCTGATAAGCTGCAACGGTGCCCGAAGGAAGAGTTGCCAACCTATCATGTTTTTTTTCCGTGTGTTGATATAATGGAAAATACGATATACATTTCTTCTACCACAGCAGGTCTGATTGAAGATGCATTAATGCTGAGGAGTTAAGATATACTGAGGAGACATTTCTGATTAATTCTTAAAAGACTTTAAACTAATATGGAGTTTGCACTGGCAATGATCACATGGCAACGTGCCCCTGGCGGTAGGCTAAGAAAGCGCGGGAAACACCTGACGTCAACACTGCGCACGCAGGACACCAGTTGGAGCAATCTCATCCATGATGAATATTAGTTCATTTTGCGCATGTCTTAACAAAACCCAGGAATGCTCATGAGATGTAATTGATACAGTAATCTTAAGTAAAAGTTAAGCACTACTTAGGATAAATACAGACTCCAACTGGTCTCGTGAGAAAAACGAAACAAGAAAAAAAAATGAAAATGGCATTAGTAGACTTGGGAACAAAAACAACATTAAGGAGAGGCAGTTTGTGGCTAGGTTTTTCAACAGAGCAGTGTCACTTTTAAATAATCTTCATATCGTTACTAACCAGCTTAGGAGAAATATGAGAAATATATATTTTCTCAGGCATTGCTGACAAAGAAAAGCGACAGTTAAGTAATAAAGATATAAGGCAGGAAAGTTGTACGTCAAAAAATCCATATTATTGAGTGTAATTATGGGGGAGGTGAACTTATATCAACATTAGAACTGCTAGACATTTGCTACGTGGTGTAGATTACTGATGATTCTAATATCTATTTTATTTAACTCTGACCTTTAAGTTAAGACACCTTAAGAAAACCATGCGGTATGCTTTACGCGTCATACCGGGAAATAAATAACTTAATGCATTATATTTAAGATACTTAATGTACCTGGGTACGTTAACTTACGTATAATTAAATGCATGACGGTGTTAAGCGTGATTATCAATTTCACTTCTATTTTTTCAGTACCTGAGCTGATGTTTAGAGCAGATATCCCTAACATTAACAGCGATCACTCGAGGAACTTGAAGTCTTCTAACTATTGAAGGTAATCTAACAAACTAGCGTCACAAAGAAGAAGAAAAATGTCTCAAGCTTGCTCACGAGTGTACCCTGAATCAACCCATTCGCGAAGTACTTTAGAAAATGTGTAGATATTCAGGACTGGAAGAGGCGCTGTAGCACAGGTGTTACTTGATCACACGATAACTTAGGGAGAATTTACCAACAAATACGCGCACGTACACGTTATACATGGGGGTTAAAGATAGGTAATTACCCACACATACACACACACTTTGCGAAGTCTAATAACCCTGCCACACTGCAGTACCGAACACAGTTCGACATCGGCCAACGTTATAGGAAACTGGGAAAAAATGATCAGTTTGAACGAGCAAGGTTCCCTCCCCTCCCCTGCGTCACTCACCTCTCCACCAGTGAAGTACAAACTCGTCTTATTAACGCCCACTTCACCGCCATCTGCCAAAGGCGTACCCCCAACCTTGACACCACCTGCCTCCCAGACCCACAACACCCACTACGAACTGATGGACGATCTCCAGTGTTCAGTGTTCACTACGAACTGATGGACGATCTCCAGTGTTCTGTGTTCACCATCACTACGAACTGATGACGATCTCCAGTGTTCTGTGTTCACTACGAACTGATGACGATCTCCAGTGTTCTGTGTTCACCATCACTACGAACTGATGGACGATCTCAG
>NC_092265.1:14983133-14990633 GCF_036320965.1 Panulirus ornatus | reverse complement strand
AAGTATTCTTTCTTTCTTTCTTGTGTCTCACCTGATGATGTGATTATTACACGAAAGTGCACTTGGGAACTTATCGTGTTTCATTTTCCCCGTGGACTCATAGGAATATCTTGATCACGCGCAAAATTGTGATCCTTTCCAATATATATATATATATACATATATATATATATATATATATATATATATATATATATATATATATATATATATATATATATATATATATATATATATATATTGTTTGTTAACGAGACAGAATCTTACACGCGTTTTGCTTAGTCTGATAACTTTGTATATATGAACCATGTCTTTATCTTGATGTGCGCATAAACACACACACACACACACACACACACACACACACACTTATACACACTCACACACACCCACACACCCACCCTCCCGCCCACCCACACCCACACACACACACACACACACACCCACACACACACACACCTACACACGCACAGACCAGCCTAAGCCAGGTACCCATTTTATTGACCGTCTCTGAGAGAGGATGAACACATAGGGTGGATGTTGGCTGACTGCCATTCTCATGATTTAAACCGTGCGTGAATTATGGTCATGTGTGTGTGTGTGTGTGTGTGTGTGTGTGTGTGTGTGTGTGTGTGTGTGTGTGTGTGTGTGTGTGTGTGTGTGTAACTCCAATTAAGAAGGTCTGTTCTGCTGACCTTCCTCAATGATGATGTTATAACCATCTGTTGTCTTATGGTGCTTCCCTCTCCGCACCTTCCCTCCTCCCAACCTGCAGCACCACGGCCTCTTTACCATCCTTCCACCTCCTCACCCCTCCGCCTGTCCCGTTCCTCTCTCTCTCTCTCTCTCTCTCTCTCTCTCTCTCTCTCTCTCTCTCTCTCTCTCTCTCTCTCTCTCTCTCTCTCTCTCTCCCCACCAACATCCTCCACCAGTCCTCCCACCAAGAGACCTGTTCCTCACTCTCCCTCAATTCTCCAATAGCATTCCACCTCTCCAACAATGCTGTCCCTCATTCCCCCATCCTTCAAACAATCTCCACCTCTCCAAGAATCCTGCTCCTCACTCCTCCCCACACCTCTTCGGACAGCCTCCACCCCTCCAACAACCCTTCCCCTTACTCCTTCACCCCTCCAACAACCCTTCCCCTTACTCCTTCACCCCTCCAACAACCCTTCCCCTTACTCCTTCACCCCTCCAACACCCCTTTCCCTTACTCCTTCACCCCTCCAACAGCCCTATACCTCACTTTTCCATCCTCCAACAGGCAAGTGAACCACCTCTTCCCATGTACATACAATAATGAAAATGATAATCAGAGAAACAGTCGTTTATTTGTTAGATGGTCAGAAATGTATATAAGAATGAGATTCGTAACGAAATATCATGTTTAACGAATGTAACGAACAGTTTTTCGATACTGAATATAGCAATAAGGTCAAAAAAAAGAAAATCCTCAGAAATCATATGTTTAAACTTCGAATAAGACGAAAAAATATAGCACCGCTCGAAAGACTGTCAGATACGATGCCTTCACACGACAATGAAGACCCGAATATGCGCATGTATCGTTGATTGGCTTTTTGATAGAGATCAAAACGAGTAGAACTGAATGAGGCAGCATCCGATTGGCTCAGCGTGACGCGCGCCACAAGGGCTCATTCCTCGGTCACTATTGTGTTTCGTTATCTGGATCAATGATACTCAGACACGACCCAACGCCGCCACATTTTCTAAAGTTCTGGATGACACGAAGTTACGAAATAGAACCCAAACAAAGGAGGACCGTTCTATAATACAAGGTGATTGAGGCAAATTGAGGTAGTGGTCAGAAAGGTGGCAAGTGAATTTCAATCCGAGACATCTGCGGAGGCATGCACTTTGCTGCTGAAAATATCACACATGGAGACACGATGTTTTGTGGGCCACTATACGAAATTCATGAAAATAAAAAGAGGTTTTGTTGTGGTAATGTATAGTGACCCTAGAATAAGCCAAAGAATGTCTAGGTTCTAAAACAGTAGACACTAAGTATGTGTAATGGTTGAAGTTGTAAACTTGATATCGAAAAGACAATGAACTTACTCTTTGCAACGCCCTTGTTCAGGTCTGGACCCTAAATCTTTATCAAAGACGAAGTAGATCTAGAACAAATCCAAAGACAAGCAACAAAACCAATTCCGCCACTTGGAAATGAACCTTATGAAAAACATCGCGAGATCTAAGATATTTTCTGGAAAATCACAGACTGAGAGGAGTCCCAATGAAAAGTTTCAAGGGCGCCACATAATTTCAGGGGCATAAGTCACAATAATGTCTTCACCTCAGAGAGAGATGAAATGACCAGAAATAACGGCATGACGCATACAGCAGAACGTTGTCATACAAATGTGGGGAAACGTTTTGCTTTATGTTATACACAGGAATAATCTTCCCTCCAAGATATTCTCAAGTCGAGGAATATCTGTAGATTCAGACCTCGGCCAGAGAAGATACATTATGGACATCTACTGATCAGTAAGCCTTCATGAGGAGTACTTACATGTACTCGTTTTCTTTCCAGATATGAGTCGCCCTTGCCAGCAGAGTCTCTGACGTCTGGATCTTTACGTTTTCTATTCACACTCTGCCATAAGCTTACCATGTCATCATACTGCCATCATGCCACATGGTGCCCCCCTTCATGGCTATATCCCTGCAGGCCGATGTGCTGCAGGGAGCTGTGAGAGAGGAGAAGAGGATTCTATACCATGCTATTACTATCATTATCCTTACTGTAGCCTACTTACTGTAGCCTACTTACTGTAGCCTACTTACTGTAGCCTACTTACTGTGGCCTACTTACTGTAGCCTTCTTTACTATTATCATTACTGTCATTATCTTATTGTAGCCTACTTACTGTAGCCGTCTTTACTATTACTATTACTATTATCATCCTTACTGTAGCCTACCTACTGCAGCCTTCTTTACTATTATTATTATTACTAGCATTATCCTTATTGTAGCCTACTTACTGTAGCTTTCTTTACTATTATCATTACTGTCATTATCTTATTGTAGCCTACTTACTGTAGCTTTCTTTACTATTATCATTACTGTCATTATCTTATTGTAGCCTACTTACTGTAGCCTTCTTTACTATCATTATTACTATTATTACTCTTAGATATATTAAGAAATTCCAGTAGGTGACCTCGTCATGGACCATCAGGTCTTCTGGTATCAGTTCATCCCATGCCCCCCCTTCAACACCCCTGGTGCATCCTCCCCACCCCTCTAACAGCTCCTCTTCCTCCCCACCCCTCTAACAGCTCCTCTTCCTCCCCACCCCTCTAACAGCTCCTCTTCCTCCCCACCCCTCTAAAAGATCTGTGTTTCTCCCATCCCCACGTCTGCACCATCCCTGGCCTCTCCCCATTCCCTCCACTGTCCTACCCCCTTCAATCCACCATTACATCTCCTCTTTCACCAAACACTAACACCCCTCCCACAATCCCCAACCATTCTCCCCAGGACCACATTCGCTCTACTCCCCATCCATCCGCTCCCCTCTCCCTCTCCCCGACCATCCTTCCCCTTTCCCCCCTCCCCTCCCTAACTATCCATCCATCCCCCTGGTCCCCTTCTCCTCCCACAACCATACTCCCCTCGGCCCCCCCTCTGCTCTCCTTCCTCCCTCCCCTTCACCATCTTTCCCCTCCCCTCCCACCTCTCGGCCGCTGTTCCCCCCCCCTCCCTCTCCTTTCCCCTCTCCCCCTAACATTCATAAAGAGACAGGCTGTTAATTAATTACTGCTGGAAAACTTTCCGCGAGCTTCGAGAGGAGGTTAAAAAACGCCATCTTTGATCTCCGGCTTATTGACATCCGGGCCCTTTACAACGCTCTTCATAAACTCCGAAATTAATAACCGGGGGGGGAGGGAGGGAGGAGGGGGGGGTGGATAGTGGGTAAGGGGAGGGAGGAAGGGAGGAGGGGGAGGGTCAACCACTTTTTAGTCTGTATACATTTTTTTTTTTAACCTCTTTTTTTTTTCGCCTCCTCAAACTTTCTCCCTCCCTTTTTTTTCTCTTTTTTTTTCTTTTCTTTTCGTCTGACTTTGGCCGCCTTGAGATCACCTTGCCCGATTGTGCAGCAGCAGCAGCAGCCCTCCTCCTCCTCCTTCTTCAGAGGCCCGCCCGGGGAAATTCCACCATAAATTTTCGCGAAGAATTCCAATAATAAATTTGGGGGGGAAAAAAAAGGAAAGAAAGAAAGAAGAAAAAAAAAAGAAGTTGGCTTCACGAGGCTGTAATATGGCAGAGACTTTTACCTTCCTGCCTGGCTGGCTGCCTGGCTGGCTGCTTGGCTGGCTGCCTTGGCTGGCTGCCTGGCTGGCTGCTTGGCTGGCTGCCTGGCTGGACTCCTCCTCCTCTACCAGGATCATGCAGGTCGTCTTCCTGGTTCACCAGACGCAGGAAGAACACATCGCCACCCTGACCTCCCTCAGTGTTCATCTCCACTACGAACTGATGGACGATCTCCAGTGTTCTGTGTTCACCATCACTACGAACTGATGGACGATCTCCAGTGTTCTGTGTTCACCATCACTACGAACTGATGGACGATCTCCAGTGTTCTGTGTTCACTACGAACTGATGGACGATCTCCAGTGTTCTGTGTTCACTACGAACTGATGGACGATCTCCAGTGTTCTGTGTTCACCATCACTACGAACTGATGGACGATCTCCAGTGTTCTGTGTTCACCATCACTAAGAACTGATGGACGATCTCCAGTGTTCTGTGTTCACCATCACTACGAACTGATGGACGATCTCCAGTGTTCTGTGTTCACCATCACTACGAACTGATGGACGATCTCCAGTGCTCTGTGTTCACTACGAACTGATGGACGATCTCCAGTGTTCTGTGTTCACCATCACTACGAACTGATGGACGATCTCCAGTGTTCTGTGTTCACCATCACTACGAACTGATGGACGATCTCCAGTGTTCTGTGTTCACCATCACTACGAACTGATGGACGATCTCCAGTGTTCTGTGTTCACTACGAACTGATGGACGATCTCCAGTGTTCTGTGTTCACCATCACTACGAACTGATGGACGATCTCCAGTGTTCAGTGTTCACCATCACTACGAACTGATGGACGATCTCCAGTGTTCAGTGTTCACCATCACTACGAACTGATGGACGATCTCCAGTGTTCAGTGTTCACCATCACTACGAACTGATGGACGATCTCCAGTGTTCTGTGTTCACCATCACTACGAACTGATGGACGATCTCCAGTGTTCTGTGTTCACTACGAACTGATGGACGATCTCCAGTGTTCTGTGTTCACCATCACTACGAACTGATGGACGATCTCCAGTGTTCAGTGTTCACCATCACTACGAACTGATGGACGATCTCCAGTGTTCTGTGTTCACCACCACTACGAACTGATGGACGATCTCCAGTGTTCTGTGTTCACCATCACTACGAACTGATGGACGATCTCCAGTGTTCAGTGTTCACTACGAACTGATGGATGATCTCCAGTGTTCTGTGTTCGCCATCACTACGAACTGATGGATGATCTCCAGTGTTCTGTGTTCGCCATCACTACGAACTGATGGACGATCTCCAGTGTTCTGTGTTCGCCATCACTACGAACTGATGGACGATCTCCAGTGTTCGCCACCACTACGAACTGATGGACGATCTCCAGTGTTCACCACCACTACGAACTGATGGACGATCTCCAGTGTTCAGTGTTCAACACCACCACTACCAACTGAAGCACTACCACTGTGACACACCTGGCACCTCCAGTGTAAGAAAATGACACACCAGGACCCTCTAACCAGTGGTGGACTTTACTGCAAAATAAAGCATGTGACGTCAGGTTAACCTGGCTATGTGACGTCAGGTTGAGTTTGCTATGTGACGTCAGGTTGAGTTTGCTATGTGACGTCAGGTTGAGTTTGCTATGTGACGTCAGGTTAAGTTTGCTATGTGACGTCAGGTTGAGTTTGCTATGTAACGGCGGGTTGACTTGGCTATGTGACGTCAGATTGACTCGGTTAAGTGACGTCAGGTTAACTTGGTTTTGTGACGTCAGGTTGACTATGCTATGTGACGTCTGCTTGACAGTTATCTTTGGTCAAACGAGGTCAGGTCATCACTAGTGACCTCCATGGTTCTCGGTGACGATTGTTACCTACAACCAACAAGAACGAGAACAAGACAGAGAACAACAAGAACAACTATCATGTTCTTCATCCAATCAGCGTATGGCACGAGGAAAAGCATGGGTACCAGTGTTCAGAGAGACCGCATTGTCCCACGACCTGTGAGCAGAGAGAGAGAGAGAGAGAGAGAGAGAGAGAGAGAGAGAGAGAGAGAGAGAGAGAGAGAGAGAGAGAGAGAGAGAGAGAGAGAGAGAGAGAGACAGTCTTTAAACAAGCAGTTAAATTTCTAATCACTGGTGAGGTTCGCTATGGCAGGTTTGGGGGCTGTTCTTGTAGCGGTCTGCACCAGCACGAATGGAGTCTTTGACTCTGTGGTGCTGAACTGCAACTCGGGGACGAGGGATATCTGTTGACAGGAGCTGATAGTGCAGTGCCTTCTACCCCCAGTTGTTGAATGAGATGCACATGATGGGCGCAGAGAGTTGGGGGACATTTATGCTTTGCGCCTTTTAATAGATTGTTGCGAGAGGGATTGAGAATGAGGGACCGAGAATGATGTTGTATGCCCATTTCTGCACGATCTTGTATGCCTATTTCTGCACCTTTTCTAGTAACCGCTGTTGTGTGATGATCAGGAAGTGTTTGCTGGGGGACAAGGCAAGTGAGTTTGGGAAGAAGGAGAGTTCAAAGGGTGTTCGTGTATTCAAGAACAGGGAATCCAAGTGTCTTGAGTTTACGAAGAATGTAGAGACGATGGTGCTGGAGGATTTGACGATGGTGCTGACGTGTTCCCTCCAGCTTAGTGTATCGTCCACAGTGACACCGAGAAGCTTGGTGGACTGAGCAACACTGGAGGGGAGGCTGGAGGCTAGAGGAATATCAACAGACGGGACAGGGTTGGACACGAGGTTGAATTGCGTGACTACAGTCCATGTTTGGTTGTGAAGGAAGTCTTGGAGGGTTGTGTAGTGGAGGGGAGCTGATATCAACACTGAACCCAAAGGCAAATTCGTCCACATACTTCCACTGACTGAACACGCGCATCCAGCTGACCATCATCTGAAGGGATGAGGAAGCAAGCACAAGGGGTCTCATCTTTGTGTTCCCTGGGACATAAGTGAGGAAAAGTGTCCCATAGGGGAGTTACAGTCCTGTGAATCACTAAGTTCCAGTGGTGTTCCCAATGGGACTTACTTACACCTCTCGTGTTCCAGGGGTGACACACACACACACACACACACACACACACATACACATACACACACACACTTGAGTCAGGACGAACCTTCGCTGTCTGATAATGTTAACAGATCCGTCAACAGTTCC